>NW_019942562.1:800069-833654 GCF_002910315.2 Salvelinus sp. IW2-2015 | reverse complement strand
ACTTCAGAAACCTTTCATTATGCCCTCTAATTCATAGCAAATTTTGTGCTAACTCAAGCCATTTTGCTTAAATACTCTGAATGCTCTGGATAAAGCCTAGGAGATACTCTTATATGAAATCTCTATCAAAGCCTTTAATAAATGTAGTTTTAAATAGCAGTATTGTTTCCTGTTAAACTAGCCTGTCGTTCTGTGATCTTTCCTACAGGTATGCAACAAGTCTGATGCGAGATTGGTGGCGTTCCTGGAGAAGATGGCTGATATAAAAGCGATCCTAAAGCAAGTAAGTCAATTACACCAGTCAATATCCACACGATAGGCCTACATCTCATTTAGATGGACTCTCCAAAGTGAGTCATAGTTAAGTTCAGGTAAGTAAAGAATCATTTCTCTAATCTCTGCCTAATAATAGCATACCTTTCTAACTGAATAATAGATTATGGTTTAATCTTGATCTGAAATAGAGCATGTGATATGATGGATACCTCTGCTGGCTGCTGATCAATATATTTTGCTGTAGCAACTCGCTAAGATAAGTTAGTGACAGTTAATGACAATGAGTTTCTTTAATTTATACTAGAGGGAAAATTAGGATTGCAGACTATTGGAATAGAATATGTGGAATTGGAAACTTCGACCCAGCCTTTGCCCGTCTCCTCAGGTTCACTTGAGACGCTGGTGAACGGTCAGGAAACCGTCACAAAACGTATGGTCCCACCCATGCCCAGGGTCGTAGTGGATACAAGGGCTTTCGGCTCTGACCCTGTGGAACGCAATCAGAACGTTCAATACTACTCCTGGATCGCTTCTACATGAAGCCGTTTATCTCCACCCGCATTCTCATGAAACCAGCCTGTCCAGTACCTATACTACATAGATACTAACATACAAGTCTGGCCAAAAGTTGAGATGACACAATATTTAATTTTCAAAGTCTGCTGCCTCAGTTTGTATGATGGCTTTGCCATATACTTCCAGATGTTATGAAGAGTTGATCAGACTTAATTGCAATTAATTGCAAAGTCACTCTGGTCATGCAAAATTAACTGAATCCCCCAAAAAACATTTCCATGCAGTTTCGCCCTGCCACAAAAGGACAGCTGACATCATGTCAGTGGTTTCTCTCGTTAACACAGGTTGAGATGTGACGAGGACAAGGCTGGAATCACTCTGTAATGTGATTGGAGTTTGAATAAGACTGGAACTTCAAAAGGAGGGTGGTGCCTTGAATCATTTCTCCCTGTTAGCCATGGTTAACCTGCTAGGCAAACACGTGCCGCTCATCATTGCTTTGCACAAAAAGGGTTCACAGGCAAGATATTGCTGCCAGTAAGATTTGCCACCTTTAAATCAACCATTTATCGGATCATCAAGAACTTTCAAGAGAGCGGTTCAATTGTTGTGAAGAAGGCTTCAAGCGCCCAAAAAGGTCCAAGCAGCGCCAGGAACCGTCTCCTAAAAGTTGAATTCAGCTGGCAGGGCCATCGGGCACCCACCAATACAGAGCTTCTCAGGTAATGGCAGCCAGGCAGGTGTGAGGCATCTGATGCACCAAGTACGGCAAAGACTGAGGATGGCCTGATGTAAGAGAAGGACAGAAAGAAAGCCACTTCTACTCCAGGAAAATCAGGACCAGACTGGTATTCTGCAAAAGTACAGGGCTGGACTTGCTGAGGACTGGGGGTAAAGCATTTTCTCTGATGATCCCCTTTCTGTTGTTTGGGGCATCCGAAAAAAGTTTCCGGAGAAGCAAAGTGAGCGCTACGTCGTCCGTTCAGCCAACAGTATAAGATCCTGAGACCATTCATGTGTGGGGTTGCTTCTCAGCAAGGAGTGGCTCACTCCACAATTTGGCCTGAAGAACACAGCCGAATAAGAATGGTACCAACACATCTCCGAGAGTGTCACCTTCTCCAACCATCCGAACAGTTTGTGATGAAAAAGCTTTTCCAAGCATGAGGAGCAACCTTTACCAATAAGGCAAAAGTATAACTAAGTTGGCTCGGGACACAAGAACATCGATATTTTGGGGTCGCATGGCCAGGAAACTCCCCAGACCTTAATCCCATTGAGAACTTGTGGTCATCCTTCAAGTGGCGGGTGGACCAACAAAACCCACAACTCCAACACATGAATATGCAAGAAGTGGGCTTGCCATCAGTCAGGATGTGGCCCGAAAGTTAATGAAAGCATTCCAGGGCGGATAGTGCCAGAGGCTTGCAAAAGAAGGTTAACACTGCAAATTTGACGTCTATGCATCAATTCATGTAATTGTCAATAAAAGCCTTTTGACACTTTGAAATGCTTGTAATTATACTTCCAGTATTCCATAGTAACATCTGAACATAAAATATCTAAAGACACTGGAAGCAGCACAACTTTGTGAAATTAAAATTGTCATTCTTCCAAAACTTTTGGCCATGACTTGTGAACCAGCACTGTCTGTAACTATCACTACATCACCATGCTCATGAACCAGCACTGTCTGTAACTATACTACATCACAATGCTCATGAACCAGCACTGTCTGTAACTACACTACATCACCATGCTCATGAACCAAGCACTGTTAAACTACACTACATCACCATGCTCATGAACCAGCCATGTCTGTAACTACACTACATCACCATGCTCATGAACCAGCACTGTCTGTAACATACTACATCACAATGCTCATGAACCAGCACTGTCGTGTAACTACACTACATACCATGCTCATGAACCAGCACTGTCTGTAACTACACTACATCACCATGCTCATACCAGCACTCTCTGTAACTACACTACATCACCATGCTCATGAACCAGCACTTCTGTAACTACACATACATCACCATGCTCATGAACAGCACTATCTGTAACTACACTACATCATTCACCATGCTCATGAACCAGCACGTCTGTAACTATACTACATCACCATGCTCATGAACCAGCACTGTCTGTAACTATACCTACATCACCATGCTCATGAACCACGGCACTGTCTGTAACTATACTAACATCACCATGCTCGATGAAACCAGCACTGTTGTAACATCTACATCACAATGCTCATGAACCAGCACTGTCTGTACACACTACATCACCATGCTCATGAACCAGCACTGTCTGTAACTACATCACCATGCTCATGAACCAGCACTGTCTGTAAACTACATCACCATGCTCATGAACCAGCACTGTCTAACTACATCACCATGCTCATGAACCCACTTCTGTAACTACACTACATCACCATGCTCATAACCAGCACTGTCTGAACTACACTACATCACCATGCTCATGAACCAGCACTGTCTGTTAACTATACTACATCACCATGTCATGAAACAGCACTATCTTAACTACACTACATCACCATGCTCATGAACCAGCACATCTAACTACACTACATCACCAATGCTCATGAACCAGCACTGTCTGGTAACTATACTACATCACCATGCTCATGAACCAGCACTGTCTGTAACTACACTACGATCACCATGCTCATGAACCAGACCTGTCTGTAACTACACTACATCACCAAGTCGATGAACCAGCACTGTCTGTAACTACACTACATCACCATGCTCATGAACCAGCACTGTCTAACTATACTACATCACCATGCTCATGAACCACACTGTCTAACTATACTACATCACCATGCTCATGAACCAGCCACTGTCTAACTACACTACATCACCAGCTCATGAACCAGCACTGTCTAACTACACTACATCACCATGCTCATGAACCAGCACTGTCTAACTATACTACATCACCATGCTCATGAACCAGCACTGTCTGTAACTAACTACATCACCATGCTCATGAACCAGCACTATCTGTAACTACACTACATCACCATGCTCATGAACACACTGTCTGTAACTACACTACATCACCATGCTCCTGAACCAGCACTGTCTGTAACTACACTACATCCACCATGCTCATGAACCAGCACTGTCTGTAACTAACACAATACCATGCTCCTGAACCAGCAACTGTCCTGTAACTACACTACATCACCCATGCTCCTGAACCAGCACCTGTCTGTAACTACACCACATCACATGCTCATGAACCCGACACTAGTCACAGTACGGTTGTGTACACAAAATACATGCAAGTGTAGTTACCCAATGAGTCTGAATTTTTATACCTCTTCAGCTCTCATCTTTGATGGGAGTGCCAACCCCGCCCATCCCAAGCACATTGGCACCATCGACCCCGACTGTGACGTGACAGAGGTGGTAAAAAGGTACTGTCCCTCATCGCGACAGACAGACAGACAGAGACCAGACGTGTGTGTCTGTCTCTGTGTGTGTGTCTGTCTCTGTGTGTGTGTCTGTCTCTGTGTGTGTGTCTGTCTCTGTGTGTGTGTGTCTGTCTCTGTCTGTCTGTCTGTCTGTCGCTGATGAGGGACAGTACCTTTTACCACCTCTGTCACGTCACAGTCGGGGTCGATGGTGCCAATGTGCTTGGGATGGGCGGGGTTGGCACTTCCATCAAAGATGAGAGCTGAAGAGGTACATAACAACAAATTCAGACTCATTGGGTAACTACACTTGCATGTATTTTGTGTACACAACCCTACTGTGACTAGTGCTGGTTCATGAGCATGGTGATGTAGTGTAGTTACAGACAGTGCTGGTTCATGAGCATGGTGCTGTACGTATAGATTACAGACATGCTGGTTTCATGAGCATGGTGATGTAGTGTAGTACAGATAGTGCTGGTTCATGAGCATGGTGATGTAAGTTTAGTTAACAGTGCTGGTTCATGACATGGTGATGTAGTGATAGTTTAACAGACAGTGCTGGTTCATGAGCATGGTGATGTAGTATAGTTAGACAGTGCTGGTTCATGAGCATGGTGATGTGTGGTAGTTACAGACAGTGCTGGTTCAGGAGCATGGTGATGTAGTGTGTTACAGACAGTGCTGGTTCAGTGAGCATGGTGATGTAGTGTAGTTACAGACAGTGCTGGTTCATGAGCATGGTGATGTAGTATAGTTAAGACAGTGCTGGTTCATGAGCATGGTGATGTAGTGTAGTTACAGATAGTGCTGGTTCATGAGCATGGTGATGTAGTATAGTTACAGACAGTGCTGGTTCATGAGCATGGTGATGTAGTATAGTTACAGACAGTGCTGGTTCATGAGCATGGTGATGTAGTGTAGTTACAGACAGTGCTGGTTCATGAGCATGGTGATGTAGTATAGTCAGAGAGTGCTGGTTCATGAGCATGGTGATGTAGTGAGTTACGACAGTGCTGGTTCATGAGCATGGTGATGTAGTGTAGTTACAGACAGTGCTGGTTCATGAGCTTGTGATGTAGTGTAGTTACAGACAGTGCTGGTTCATGAGCATGGTGATGTAGTGTAGTTCAGACAGTGCTGGTTCATGAGCATTGTGATGTAGTAAGTTACGACAGTGCTGGTTCATGAGCATGGTGATGTAGTGTAGTTACAGACAGTGCTGGTCATGAGCATGGTGATGTAGTGTAGTTACAGATAGTGCTGGTTCATGAGCATGGTGATGTAGTGTAGTTACAGACAGTGCTGGTTCATGAGCATGTGATGTAGTATAGTTACAGACAGTGCTGGTTCATGAGCATGGTGATGTAGTGTAGTTACAAGACAGTGCTGGTTCATGAGCATGGTGATGTAGTGTAGTTACAGATAGTGCTGGTTCATGAGCATGGTGATGTAGTGTAGTTAGACAGTGCTGGTTCATGAGCATGGTGATGTGTGTAGTTACAGATAGTGCTGGTTCATGAGCATGGTGATGTAGTTAGTTAGACAGTGCTGGTTCATGAGCATGGTGATGTAGTGTAGTTGCAGACAGTGCTGGTTCATGAGCATGGTGATGTAGTGTAGTTACAGACAGTGCTGGTTCATGAGCATGGTGATGTAGTTAGACAGTGCTGGTTCATGAGCATGGTGATGTAGTTACAGACAGTGCTGGTTCATGAGCATGGTGATGTAGTTACAGACAGTGCTGGTTCATGAGCATGGTGATGTAGTGTAGTTACAGACAGTGCTGGTTCATGAGCATTGTGATGTAGTATAGTTACAGACAGTGCTGGTTCATGAGCATGGTGATGTAGTATAGTTACAGACAGTGCTGGTTCATGAGCATGGTGATGTAGTATAGTTACAGACAGTGCTGGTTCATGAGCATGGTGATGTAGTGTAGTTACAGATAGTGCTGGTTCATGAGCATGGTGATGTAGTGTAGTTACAGACAGTGCTGGTTCATGAGCATGGTGATGTAGTGTAGTTACAGAGAGTGCTGGTTCATGAGCATGGTGATGTAGTGTAGTTACAGACAGTGCTGGTTCATGAGCATGGTGATGTAGTGTAGTTACAGACAGTGCTGGTTCATGAGCATTGTGTGTAGTATAGTTACAGACAGTGCTGGTTCATGAGCATGGTGATGTAGTATAGTTACAGACAGTGCTGGTTCATGAGCATGGTGATGTAGTGTAGTTAGACAGTGCTGGTTCATGAGCATGGTGATGTAGTGTAGTTACAGACAGTGCTGGTTCATGAGCATTGTGATGTAGTATAGTTACAGACAGTGCTGGTTCATGAGCATGGTGATGTAGTATAGTTACAGACAGTGCTGGTTCACAGTCATGGCCAAAAGTTTTGAGAATGACAAATATTATTTTCCACAAAGTTTGCTGCTTCAGTGTCTTTAGATATTTTTGTCAGATGTTACTATGGAATACTGAAGTATAATTACAAGCATTTCAAAGTGTCAAAGGCTTTTATTGACAATTACATGAAGTTGATGCATAGAGTCAATATTTGCAGTGTTAACCCTTCTTTTTCAAGACCTCTGCAATCCGCCCTGGAATGCTTTCAATTACTTCTGGGCCACATCCTGACTGATGGCAGCCCATTCTTGCATATTCAATGTTTGGAGTTTGTGGGTTTTTGTTTGTCCACCCGCCACTTGAGGATTGACCACAAGTTCTCAATGGGATTAAGGTCTGGGGAGTTTCCTGGCCATGGACCCAAAATATCGATGTTTTGTTCCCCGAGCCACTTAGTTATCACTTTTGCCTTATGGTAAGGTGCTCCATCATGCTGGAAAAGGCATTTTTCATCACCAAACTGTTCCTGGATGGTTGGGAGAAGTTGCTCTCGGAGGATGTGTTGGTACCATTCTTTATTCACGGCTGTGTTCTTAGGCAAAATTGTGAGTGAGCCACTCCCTTGGCTGAGAAGCAACCCCACACATGAATGGTCTCAGGATGCTTTACTGTTGGCATGACACAGGACTGACGGTAGCGCTCACTTTGTCTTCTCCGGACAAGCTTTTTTCCGGATGCCCCAAACAATCAGAAAGGGGATTCATCAGAGAAAATGACTTTACCCCAGTCCTCAGCAGTCCAATCCCTGTACCTTTTGCAGAATACCAGTCTGTCCCTGATGTTTTTCCTGGAGAGAAGTGGCTTCTTTACTGTCCTTCTTTACATCAGGCCATCCTCAAAGTCTTTGCCTCACTGTGCATGCAGATGCACTCACACCTGCCTGCTGCCATTCCTGAGCAAGCTCTGTATTGGTGGTGCCCCGATCCCGCAGCTGAATCAACTTTAGGAGACGGTCCTGGCGCTTGCTGGACTTTCTTGGGCGCTCTGAAGCCTTCTTCACAACAATTGAACCGCTCTCCTTGAAGTTCTTGATGATCCGATAAATGGTTGATTTAGGTGCAATCTTACTGGCAGCAATATCCTTGCCTGTGAAGCCCTTTTTGTGCAAAGCAATGATGACGGCACGTGTTTCCTTGCAGGTAACCATGGCTAACAGAGGAAGAACAATGATTCCAAGCACCACCCTCCTTTTGAAGATTCCAGTCTTATTCAAACTCAATCAACATGACAGAGTGATCTCCAGCCTTGTCCTCGTCAACACTCACACCTGTGTTAACGAGAGAAACACTGACATGATGTCAGCTGGTCCTTTTGTGGCAGGGCTGAAATGCAGTGGAAATGTTTTTTGGGGGGATTCAGTTAATTTGCATGACAGAGTGACTTTGCAATTAATTGCAATTAATCTGATCACTCTTCATAACATTCTGGAGTATATGCAAATTGCCATCATACAAACTGAGGCAGCAGACTTTGAAAATTAATATTTGTGTCACTCTCAACTTTTGGCCACGACTGTAGTATAGTATATATGTAGTATAGTTACTGACAGTGCTGGTTCATGAGCATGCGGGTGGAGATACGGCTCATGTAGAAGCGATCCAGGAAGTATTGGACGTTCTGATTGGTCACAGGGTCAGAGCCGAAAGCCTCCTTGTACTCCACTACGCCCTGGGCCATGGTGGGGACCACGTTGTTGTGACGGTTCCTGACGTTCACCAGCGTCTCAGTGAACCTGAGGAGACGGGGCAAAGGCTGGGTCGAAAGTTCACAATTCCACATATTCTATTCCAATAGTCTGCAATCCTAATTTTCCCTCTAGGTATAAATAAAGTAACTATTGTCATTAACTCACTAACATCTGCGAGGTTGCTACCAGCTCAAAATATGATTGATTCAGCAGCAGCAGAGGTATCCATCATATCACATTCCATTTCAGATCAAGATTAAAACCATAATCTATTATTCAGTTAGAAGAGGTAGCTATTATTAGGCAGAGATTAGAGAAATGATATCTTTACTTACCTGAATTAACTATGACTCACTTTGGAGAGTCCATCTAATGAGATGTAGGCCTATCTGCTGGATATGACTKTGTAATTGACTTACTTCTTTAGGATCGTTTTATCATCAGCATCTTTCTCCAGGAAGCCCACAAGCTCCATCAGACTTGTTGCATACCTGTAGGAATAGATCACAGAAGACAGGCTAGTTTACACAGGGAAACAATACTGCTACTTTAAACTACATTTATAAAGGCTTTGTAGAGCATTCATAAAGAGTATTCTTAGGCTTTTACAGAGCATTCAGAGTATTTATAAGCAAAATGCTTGGGAGTGTAGCACAACATTTGCTTATGAATTACATGGGCATAATGAAAGGTTTATGAGTGCTTCTTTAAACCTTTATTTCAGTCCCATGGTGAAAGAAACTAAAGGTATGTGTAGAAGCCAGAAACCAGTGCAAAGATCACTTCTTTCCTTTAGCAAATCACTTTTGGCTCCTGGAGTTCCACCTTTAAAAATCTCAGACTTCTATTTTGGAAAGGACTCCGACTCTCGTGGTGACCATGAAAACCACATGGGGGTATTTATACATGCTACAATAACTAGGGCTACTTGTAGCTGGAGACAGGCCTATTATGCATCCCAAATGGCAACCTATTCCCTATATAGTGCACTACTTTTGACCAGAGCCCTATGGGCCCTGGGGAATAGAGTGCCATTTGGGCAGTWATGTTCCTTCTGATGTTTAAACATTCCTCACCATTTTCAACCTCTCAAAATGTGAATATTCTCTGTACAGCACACGCTAAATACTTCTGACCTAGTGGAAGTAGGCCTAACACGTTAACACTAAGCATTTCAGTAGCTTACTTATTAGCCTACTAGCTTGTTCAGAGGAGTCACTATTATGGCCTAGTTAAGAGGCTGTAGGCTAAATTGTCCCGACTTCAGTGACGTGCAGATTGAGTCAGGAAACTAGGTGAGAGATTAGTGGCTGACTGTTTTCAAACCCTCTTTGTCCACCAACTGACCTTGAACCCTCCCACTTTACTAACACCGCTGCATAGCAGATACAACTAGGCTAACTAGCTTGAATTACAAAGTTTAACTGTAACGTTTGTTGTTGCCCTCAGGCCACTACTCTACCACTAGCCAAGTCAAATAAATGGTGCCAAATCAATATTGTGGATGGAAAAACCCCACGGCCTAAAGCGGAACATAACCCCTAATAGAGTAGCGATGACGCAGAACGCTAACTTTAGACCAAGTTTATAAATATATATCCTCCATATCATTACATTGATAATAAAGCTGGAACATAGGGTTCTGTACTGGCCACCTATCAGAGACACACTAAGTTATTGCCCTAGTTCAGAGTTTCAACTGCTGTACTTTCCCTGACATTACACTCTAGTTAGCTGATGGTTTTCCCTAACTAGGGGAGAGCCTAAACAATTCCTTCACAGGCCTAGCACTCAGCAATCAACTCCCTTTATTTTTGGGAAAGTATTCCATTTCAATAAGAGAACATATTTGCAAGTACCCATTTTAACTGACAAAATATATCTGACTGTCACTAATAAAGACTTGATGCACATTGTAGTCCTCCATTTTTCTAGGCTACACTTCTGATGATCGTCAAACAACGTCACGCACGGCCCCTGTTCCACTTGGGATACATGGTGTTCCAGCCCACATCGTCACTGTATTTTGTATTTATTAAGGATCCCCATTAGTTCCTGCAAAGGCAGCAGCTACTCTTCCTGGTGTCCAGCAAAATGAAGGCAGTTTATATAATTTTTAAAACATTACATTCATAACATTTCACAACACATTAAATGTGACCTCAGGCCACTACATCTACAACACAAAATCTATTTGTAAGAGTGTGTAGAGTGAGTATGTTATTGTGTGTGTATGCATGTGTCTGTGTACACCTGTGCAGCCTGCCTGACAGACAGACAGAGATATGAGACGGAGACAGCTGGCAGCCTACATGGCAGGGTAGGCCTGCATCTCATCCCTAGAAATTAGATGTACCACTCCGTTTAAGGGACGTGGTGCTTTGATTTGAGACCCCCATAACTCTCTCATCCCACATACCCCTCACTAGAGCAGAGTAGTTCAGTAAGATAGTCTATGCAAGGTTATGGTCGCCAGGATAATAACATCCTATTGGCTCTGTCAGGATAGGCAATATCCCCTACAGTAAATGGCTCTTCAAGATAAGACATTTTACAACTGCTGATGTAAAAAGGGCTTTATAAAATACATTGGATTGGTTTGATCATACAGGTTTCGCCGAGAGCAACGTACAAGTTCAATAATAATTTCTGACAACTATGAAGGAACAAACATACTATAGCAGAGAGTTGGCTAAAAGGTACAAACCGATCTTTCTTTTTTAATCCCAACAGGAGGCCTTTTGCCGCTTGCCAGGCAGTCATTTTAAATAACAATTTGTTCTGAATTGATTTGCCTGGTAAAATAAATGATGGAATAACTGTAAGGGGAAAGATATACTCTGGGAGTGATCCAATTCTCCACATTCTATACAAACGGTCCTACTGAATGCATGAAGCAGTGTAATGTTTACAGTAGGGTCAGCTCTCTGTAGGAGGAGCACACAGCATTCAGTAAATAAGGACGGGTCAAGAATATATATTTTTTATTTATCCGTTATTTTACCAGGTAAGTTGACTGAGAACACGTTCTCATTTACAGCAACAACCTGGGGAATAGTTACAGGGGAGAGGAAGGGGATGAATGAGACAATTTGTAAACTGGGGATTATTAGGTGACTGATGGTTTGAGGGCCAGCTTGGGAATTTAGSCAGGACACGGGGGTTAACACCCCTACTCTTACGACAAGTGCCATGGGATCTTTAATGACCTCAGAGTCAGGACACCCGTTTAACGTCCCATCCGAAAGACGGCACCCTACACAGGGCAGTGTCCCCAATCACTGCCCTGGGGCATTGGGATATTTTTTAGACCAGAGGAAAGAGTGCCTCCTACTGGCCCTCCAACACCACATCCAGCAGCACCTGGTCTCCCATCCAGGGACTGACCAGGACCAACCCTGCTTAGCTTCAGAAGCAAGCCAGCAGTGGTATGCAGGGTGGTATTTACRCTTTTGCTAGAAGACACCCTTCCAGGAACCATGTTATTCTACTCCCAGTCCATTCAAGGGATGCTAAAATATCTGACCTGTGCCGTGACCCTGCATGTAAGGTAACTATTCCACACACACAGCTACACAGTGAAATTAAGTAGTTTATTCAGCCTGGAATGGGATTGGACTCAGCTACATAGTGCATCCTCTATATCTCACTATGTACTATCCACACTCACTCCTGCAGCTTGTGTAGGTGAGGTGTGTGTCTGCAGCCTGGAGGGGGATTGGCCAATATTCAGTCAAGGTTCATAATAGGTGATGTAGCCGCTGCTGTAGTAAGGGGGTGCACAGATTCACTGAGATATAGAGATGTATAAGCTACAGCTGTATTTACCAGCTCTGTAGCAGCTGTAGTGATGGGGTGCCGAGAAGCTTGTCAGGGAGGAAGTCGATCTCCTTCATGATGTTGGCCAGCCGGACAGGAAGCTCCTGACGCAGGAACACAAAGGACGTCTTTTCACAGGCATTGGCCGAGCCTACAGTCGCATGACACAGGAACACATCTGGGTTGTACTCATTAGGCGCACACCACAGCAAAACGTTWTGCAATGGAAAACAAAAAGTTGTTTTCTCATTGGACCAGTTGAGGTAGTCCCTCCCTGTTTGTCTCAGGGATAAGCTACTGACTGGAAATCTCAAGACAGGACATCATACAGTACACACACTGCTGTGTAAATGTTTAAGACAATGTGAAGACATTGAACTGGTTTGTTTTGGCAGAAGGAATACGTCACGTTTTCACCTAAGAAMAGGACCAAGTGCTATCTAGCAGAAAAGCATGATAGGGAGTAAGGTTTTAATTTCCCCCTTTTAGTGTCGTGTTAGAACTGAATCTAACTAACAGTGGCCGTGAGTGTCACGAGGGATTTGATTCAATATCACAGTCTCTGCTTTACATTTGATGGATAACTTTGCTTGGTATCTACCGCATGATACGTTGCTTAGTCCTGCAACGAGACATTGTTTCGTCCCGCAACTAGCCGTAAACAATCTATTGTCAGGAGAGTGGCAATACAATGGGTGCCATCCCCATTGTTGTGAATGCAGCCATACCCACCAGTATCATGATAACATTTAATACAATAATGTTTGTCAACGCTTCAGCAGACAGTTCCTCTGTGATCATAGGACACATACTGCATTACTCTGGGAACACTGACAGCTGTCAGTTACTTAGCTACCCTACTTTCACAATGCAACCAGTGACACTTGTTTTGCACGTAGCTGCTATGGACTCAGAATTAACGTTAGGCAAGCTACAATGTTGCACAGTAACGTCATTGTAATGTTTGGCTAGCTAGCTACATTTTTGAACAGTATTGTAATGTTTAACTATGTTATTAAGACAGGACAGGGATGAAAACTTACCAAAGTCTATGAATTGTTTCATTGACAGCGGCGAAGGTGAGAACTTGGAAAACCTATCCACTAGTGCTTGTTTAGGTATGGAGCTGTTCTTTAGCAAAAATTGCGTTAACTTCATAGTTGCAACAAATTAAAATTGAAGTCCCGAGACAGTCCGATTGTTGTCAGCCAGGATGCCCTTTTCTCTTCACCAGCAGCACGCTCCAGTCTCTCAGACGTAAAGACGCTAGCTAACTGGCTAATGCTAGCCACCAAGGGCAATATCAATGCGTTAAATTGACATTATTCAAAACAATTGTCAATGAAACAGTCACATTCCTGAACAGTGCCGAATGTCTTTGCATCACCTAAACTTTTAACAAGCAACAATATTCCAGAATTCACGAATGCTCTTCACAAGACCGACCTCTGTTGAGTTGTTGATGAAGTTTGGATTTGATTGGCATTGGCTTTGACCAATGAAAGAACACTATGCTTTGGTTTTTGGGGAGGTGGTTGTTTAGAAAGAAAGAAATATGTGCAAACAAAACAATATACAATAAAAATATTAATGATTGTATTATATAAAAAAACAGGTTTCGTTGAGTTAAATAATAGATGTAAATCTGAGAACGCCGTGTACCCGTACACTTTTCTAAATGGCCTGTAGATGGCGACATTGTAACAGCTAATTCAAAGCGGCACATTGCTCTGACAGGATGTGTAAGGAAAGAAGGAGGGATTTCCTCTGATATTCTGAAGGGGAGATGCTGCATAATGGCATGCACTTGTTTTATATTTGCTTTTGGTCATCTGGGGCGAATATGTTTAATTTTAGCCATTGACAGCAATACCATCTAAACTGAAACGACCTGTTTTTACCATACATCCGAGGTTTGTTGCTCCAATATCATTAGAGGAGGATAATAATGTGGTGATTTGCGGAGGGTGTAGCAGTCGCGTGATACAGTATCTTTGCAAGTGACCATCATCATTATCATCCATAGGGAAAGAAAGAGCAGGTATGACAAGTCTTTACAAGGCAATAGAATAACTAATTGTATACATTTGTAGCATGTGTCTGTAACAGTATAACTTTAGACCGTCCCCTCGCCCCGACACGGGCGCGAACCAGGGACCTTCTGCACACATCAACAACAGTCGCCCACGAAGCGTCGTTACCCATCGCTCCACAAAAGCCGCGGCCCTTGCAGAGCAAGGTGCAACACTACTTCTAGGTTTCAGAGCAAGTGACGTAACTGATTGAAACGCTAGTAGCGCGTACCCGCTAACTAGCTAGCCATTTCACATCCGTTACACTCACCCCCCTTTCAACCTCCTCCTTTTCCGCAGCAACCAGTGATCCGGGTCAACAGCATCAATTTAACAGTATAACTTTAGTACGTCCCCTCGCCCCGACACGGGCGCGAACCAGGGACCCTCTGCACACATCAACAACAGTCACCCACGAAGCGTCGTTACCCATCGCTCCACAAAAGCCGCGGCCCTTGCAGAGCAAGGTGCAACACTACTTCTAGGTTTCAGAGCAAGTGACGTAACTGATTGAAACGCTAGTAGCGCGTACCCGCTAACTAGCTAGCCATTTCACATCCGTTACATGTCATTTGCGTGGTGTTTCTGTATGGTTTTGGATAAAGGGAAGAAGAAGCGCACTGAAGAATGACGTCATTGCTAATGATACCCAATTTATCCTTTACCTTACCCACCTCAGTGCAGTACTGTAGGCATCATCACCATACTGTAGATCAGTGGTTCCCAACCTTTTTCGGTTACTGTACCACCAACTAAATTTCGCTCTGCCCGGAGTACCCCCAACACCCCCCCATGTGCATTTTAAATACCCCCTGTAGATAGGCCAAGTACTCCCAGGGGTTCTAGCACCCTGGGGTTTGTGAACCACTGCTGTAGATAGTGTTTTAAGGCTCTGTCTAAGCATAGAATAGTAATATCTCAGGCTAGGTCTTCATGCATTGCCATTTTTTTCACCTTTTATTTAACCAGGTAGGCTAGTTGAGAACTAGTTGAGAAGAAGTTCTCATTTACAACTGCGACYKGGCCAAGATAAAGCAAAGCAGTTCGACACATACAACAACACAGAGTTACACATGGAAGAAACAAACATACAATCAATAATACAGTCGAAAAATCTATATACAGCATGTGCAAATGAGGTAGGATAAGAGAGGTAAGGCAATAAATAGGCCATGGTGGCAAAGTAATTACAATATAGCAATTAAACACTGGAATGGTAGGATGTGCAGAAGATGAATGTGCAAGTAGAGATACTGGGGTGTAAAGGAGCAAGATAAATACAGTATGGGGATGAGGTAGATTGGATGTGCTATTTACAGGTGCAGTGATCTGTGAGCTGCTCTGACAGCTGGTGCTTTAAGCTRATGAGGAAGATATTAGTCTCCAGCTTCAGAGATTTTTGCAGTTCGTTCCAGTCATTGGCAGCAGAGAACTGTAAGGAGAGGCGGCCAAAGGAAGAATTGGCTTTGGGGGTGACCAGTGAGATATACCTGCTGGAGCGCGTGCTACGGGTGGGTGCTGCTATGGTGACCAGTGAGCTGAGATAAGGCGGGGCTTTACCTAGCAGAGACTTGTAATTTTTGTTGTTGCTTATTTGACTATTTTTGTCTTCATTTAAATTGTATTGTTTTGTTAAGTATTTCAATAAAGTGTTACTTTACTTTATCCTCGATTATTATTAACATCCCTGATGTGATGGATGATTTCTGAAAGAAAATCCTTGACTGTTTAGATTCAGTAGTATTACTGTAGTATTATAGTGCCCCTTTGGCTTTAAGGAATGCTACATGCAAAATGCATCATATGATGCATTAAGGCTAGTTTTTGCTCTACTGAAAGTACTTTATCTTGAAAACCTAACTGCTGACATGCACAATTTTGGGGGATTGACTAATTGTCAATTACTTAAAGATAGTTTTAATGACCTGGTGGTTGTAGTAAAGTGACCAAACACTTTATGAGCATACAATGTATCTGTGCTTCTAGCTCTCTTACTCTGACCAATATCTGGCTTTGTCTCTTTGTATGGGACCTGCAGGTATAGGTAAGGACCAATGTCAATGAGTGTGTTGTGGCTTGTAGCTGCAGGTTTTGATACAACGCATGTTACTGTCATTTATCTCATTCTATCATGACATTAACACAATTCACAAGTCAACATTTCATCTCTAAACTGCTTGATGTGAGAAATTATATTTAGATTTAACTTGGCATATCAAAACTCAAGGAATTTATGCATAACTTCTCATGTTACTTTAGTTTTATGCTGTTTTAAGTTCCAATCCACATTTGTAGGGAAAGATAATTCTCTAAATGGTTAACTTTTCAGAGACCATCCTTGGCCACAAAATGTCTTCCAAGTCCTGTACATTCTAGAATGCTCTGTAATGCTCAACTTGATGCACAGAAATCAACTCTCACTTCTTTAAAGATGCAGCCTAATCATAAGTCACACAGTGATATGAAGACGATTGATCTAGTTTCTGCCGTCTGCACCCATAGCCAGCAGACAGGTCCATAATTAAGACGCTATAATGTACTGGCAGCTGGCTTTGCGGGAAAGCCAGTGAGCCCAATGTGACATGTGACACTCGCTCAGGTGCTGTCACTGCTCTCCTCAGGAAGCCAAGGCTACGTTCTCAGGCGTCATGCACTGCTGCAACCCATGTATTATACATGCTTACAACTGAATGTGTCATCATAGCTCATGTTCAGCTCTTTCTCACACACCAAACCAACACTGGTCCAATTGTGTCAGATTTCTGTCACTGAGAAGAACCGCTAGAACTGCAATAGAATACAATCTCTATCAATCATTATTTGACTCTGTCATCTGGTAGCTAAGCAGGCTGCCATTGCCGAGGTGAATACAGTGTGTTTCAGAGGAGGCTGGTGTTTTGATATATAAGAGGACAGGCCTCCCGGGTGGCGCAGTGGTCTAGCTGCGCCACCAGAGTCTCTGGGTTCGCGCCCAGGCTCTGTCGCAGCCTCCGGCCGGCTCCCGGCTCCCAGATATATAAGAGGACAGAGTCATTGCTATGGCTGGAATGGAATAAATGGAACGTTATGAAACACATCGAACACATGGAAACCTACAATGAACCTGTCCTCCTATATGTCCACCCAACAGCCTCCTCTGGTGTGTGAGGCTGCTGTCCCCATTAGGCATGATGTGTTGGTCATCGTGACGGTGTCCCATGTTGAGTGTGTCCATTAATGACTGTGTCCCATCTCAGGTCAGCGTTGTCTGGCATTAGTAAGCATCAGGCTCAGAGCGACAGGTAACATTTTCTACTCAAAGCAAGCAATGGCCCAAGCTTGTTGCCTACAGACAAGACACACAAACAGACAGACAGAAAGACACAGTGATACAGACAGGAAAAAAATATTATGGCAGGTGTGTTGTTCCTTACCTCCTGGGTGACTGCTGCCTGACACCCGCTGTTTCCCTAAATCACTGGCTTGAAAGATTTCTATTTGCATGGTTCAATGGAAATCATTTCTCTGTGATGGGACTGAGAATACAGTCCTTTAGGGTGTCATCCCAGTTCAGACAGTCAGTCTGTCAGGGCGGGCGACGCGGTTGATGCTTTACCGCGCTCTACTGGCATTATGCGTCCGTTAAAGTGGTAATGGACATGTTCACCATTCCTGAAAGGTATTATTGAGAAGTTTAGCGGGTCAAAAATGCTAGCTACCCTGTCACAATTTGCACTTTGGGGGAGAACTTTAGAGAAAGCTCCAGTTTGTTTATACTGTAAGCAGCCCTGAATGATTGTTCCACAAACAAAAGCAAACACAGCTTTATCATGAATGATATATAAATATAATATATTCTTAATACATGACACATTGGTGTCACATACAGTACCAATCGAAAGTTTGGACATACCTACTCATTCAAGGTATTTTCTTATTTTTTTWAAACTATTTTCTACATTATATAATAATAGTGAAGACATCAAAACTATGAAATAACACATATGGAATCATGTAGTAACCCCAAAAAGCTTTAAACACATCAAAATATATTTTATATTTGAGATTCTTCAAAGTAGCCACCCTTTACCTCTGCTTTGCACACTCTTGGCATTCTCTCAACCAGCTTCATGAGGTAGTCACCTGGAATACATTTCACTTAACAGGTGTGCCTTGTTCAAAGTTAATTTGTGGAATTTCTTTCCTTCTTAATGTGATTGAGCATCAGTTGTGTTGTGACAAGGTAGGGGTGGTATACAAAAGATAGCTCTATTTGGTAAAAGATCAAGTCCATATTATGGCAAGAACAGCTCAAATAAGCAAAGACAAACGACAGTCCATCATTACTTTAAGACATGAAGGTCATTCCGGAAAATTTAAAGAACTTTGAAAGCTTCTTCAAGTGCAGTCGGAAAAACCATCAAGCGCTATGGTGAAACTGGCTCTCATGAGGACCACCACAGGAATTTGAAGACCCAGAGTTACCTCTGCTGCAGAGGATAAGTTCATTAGAGTTAACTGCACCTCAGATTGCAGCCCAAATAATTGCTTCGCAGAGTTCAAGTAACAGACACATCTCAACATCAACTGTTCAGAGGAGATTGCATGAATCAGGCCTTCATGGTCGAATTGCTGCAAAGAAACCACTACTAAAGAACACTAGCAATAGACATTAGACCGGTGGAAATCTGTCCTTTTGGTCTGATGAGTCCAAATTTTAGATTTTTTTGTTCCAACCGCCGTGTGTTTGTGAGATGCAGAGTAGGTGAATGGATGATCTCTACATGTGTGGTTCCCACCGTGAAGCATGGAGGAGGTGTGATGGTGTGGGGCTGCTTTGCAGGTGACACTGTCTGTGATTTATTTAGAATTCAAGGCACACTTAACCAGCATGGCTACCACAGCATTCTGCAACGATACGCCATGTCACGCCCTGACCTTAGAGATCCTTTTTATGTCTCTATTTTGTTTTGGTCAGGGTGTGATTTGGGTGGGCATTCTGTGTTCTGTATTTCTAGGTTTTGTATTTCTGTATTTCTAGGTTTTGTATTTCTTTGTTTCTGGCCGAGTGTGGTTCCCAATCAGAGGCAGCTGTCTATCGTTGTCTCTGATTGGGGATCATACTTAGGCTGCCCTTTTCCCTCTTTCTGTGTGGGATCTTGTTCTTTGTTTGTGTGCAGGGAGTTTGCACATCGAAGCTGTTCGGTCGTTGTAGTCTTTATTGTTTTGTCCTGTTTTAGTTTCACTTCGTGATAAAATTATGTGGAACTCTAAGAACGCTGCGCCTTGGTCTCTTCCTTCCGACGACACCCGTTACATGCCATCCCATCTGGTTTGCGCTTAGTGGGACTATCATTTGTTTTTCAACAAGACAATGACCCAAAACACACCTCCAGGCTGTGTAAGGGATATTTGACCAAGGAGAGTGATGGTGCTGCATAAGATGACCTGGCCTCCACAATCACCCGACCTCAACCCAATTGAGATGGTTTGGGATGAGTTGAACTGCAGAGTAAAAGACAATCGGCCAACAAGTGCTCAGCATATGTAGGCACTCCTTCAAGTCTATTGGAAAAGCATTCCTCATGAAGCTGGTTGAGAGAATGCCAAGAGTGTGCAAAGCTGTCATCAAGGCAAAGGGTGGCTACTTTGAAGAATCTAAAATAAAAAAAATGTTTTGATTTGTTTAACACTTTTTTTGTTTACTATACTCAGCAAAAAAATAAACGTCCTCTCACTGTCAACTGCGTATATTTTCAGCAAACTTAACATGTGTAAATATTTGTATGAACATAAAAAGATTCAACAATTGAGACATAAACTGAACATGTTCCACAGACATGTGACTAACAGAAATGGAATAATGTGTCCCTGAACAAAGGGAGGGGGTCAAAATAAAACATAACAATCAGTATCTGGTGTGGCCACCAGCTGCATTAAGTACTGCAGTGCATCTCCTCCTCGTGGCCTGCACCAGATATGCCAGTTCTTGCTGTGAGATGTTACCCCACTCTTCCACCAAGGCACCTGCAAGTTCCCGGACATTTCTGGGGGGAATGGCCCTAGCCCTCACCCTCCAATCCAACAGGTCCCAGACGTGCTCAGTGGGATTGAGATCCGGGCTCTTTGCTGGCCAAGGCAGAACACTGATATTCCTGTCTTGCAGGAAATCATGCACAGAACGAGCAGTATGACTGGTGGCATTGGAGGGTCATCTCAGGATGAGCCTGCAGGAAGGGTACCACATGAGGGAGGAGGATGTCTTCCCTGTAACGTACAGCGTTGAGATTGCCTGCAATGACAACAAGCTCAGTCCAATAATGCTGTGACACACCGCCCCAGATCATGACGGACCCTCCACCTCCAAATCGATCCGGCTCCAGAGTACAGGCCTCGGTGTAATGCTCATTCCTCAGACGATAAACGCAAATCTGACCATCTCCCCTGGTGAGACAAAACCGAGACTTGTCAGTGAAGAACACTTTTTGCCAGTCCTGTCTGGTCTGTTCCAGCGACGGTGGGTTTGTGTCCATAGGCAACGTTGTTGCCTGTGATGTCTGGTGAGGACCTGCTTTACAACAGGCCTACAAGCCCTCAGTCCAGCCTCTCAGCCTATTGCGGACAGTCTGTGCACTGATGGAGAGATTGTGTGTTCCTGGTGTAACTCGGGCAGTTGTTGTTGCCATCCTGTACATGTCCCGCATGTGTGTGGTGTTCGGATGTACCGATCCTGTGCAGGTGTTGTTACACTTGGTCTACCACTGCGAGGACGATTAGCTGTCCGTCCTGTCTCCCTGTAGTGCTGTAGTCCCTGTAGTGCTGTCTTAGGCGTCTCACAGTACGGACATTGCAATTTATTGCCCTGGCTACATCTGCAGTCCTCATGCCTCCCTGCAGCATGCCTAAGGCCCGTTCACGCAGATGAGCAGGGACCCTGGGGATCTTTCTTTTGGTGTTTTTCAGAGTCAGTAGAAAGGACTCTTTAGTGTCCTAAGTTTTCATAACTGTGACCTTAATTGCCTGCCGTCTGWAAGCTGTTAGTGTCTTAATGACCGTTTCACATGTTCATTCATTGTTTATGGTTCATTGAACAAGCATGGGAAACAGTGTTTAAACCCTTTACAATGAAGATCTGTGAATTTATTTGGATTTTTACGAATTTTTTACAAATTATCTTTGAAAGACAGGGTCCTGAAAAAGGGACGTTTCTTTTTTTTCTGAGTTTACATGATTCCATATGTTTTATTTCATAGTGTTGATGTCTTCACTATTATTCTACAATGTTGAAAAGAGTAAAAATAAAGAAAAACCCTTAAATGAGTAGGTGTGTCCAAACTTTTGACTGGTACTGTATGTCATAGAACTGCTTTCATATAGTGAATGTGATTGTGTACATGTATTGTGCCTTGTGTATGATACGTCAAGATGCATACATTGTGCGCTGGTGAAATGTGTTGTTGGCATAAACTGGCATATATGAAAGATGGTAATACAACACAACTGTTTGTAAAGCTTCTGGCACCCTGTGCCTCATTTCACAATTGTGTTGCATCGTGTCCAACATAATAGGGAGTATTTTATATTTGTCGTGTCCCTTTGGATTCTGCAGAACCGATAATTCACATTTCTACACGTTTGCATATCTTGCCATAATCATATAATAGCTCATACATTGTGGGTCACCAAGTGTTGTTTTTCCATACATAGTTATTCATCCATTTTCATATTTCCCATGACATGTTGTAAAAATGTTGTACATTTGTCCCACCATAACTTAAAGGTTATCTTCCTCAAATAGATATTCTGATATTTTGTCAAGAATCTATAACAGGGATATAATATATATATATTATATATATATACAGTTGAAGTCGGAAGTTTACATACACCTTAGCCAAATACATTTAAACTCAGTTTTTCACAATTCCTGACATTTAATCCTAGTAAAAATTCCCTGTCTTGGGTCAGTTAGGATCACCACTTTATTTTAAGAATGTGAAATGTCAGAATAATAGTAGAGAGAATGTAGAGAGAATTTATTTCAGCTTTTATTTCTTTCATCACATTCCCAGTGGGTCAGAAGTTTACATACAGTCAATTAGTATTTGGTAGCATTACCTTTTTAAATGATTTAACATGGGTCAAACATTTCAGGTAGCCTTCCACAAGCTTCCCACAACAAGTTGGGTGAATTTTGGCCCATTCCTCCTGACAGAGCTGGTGTAACTGAGTCAGGTTTGTAGGCCTGACTCAGGCCTGGTGTAACTGAGTCAGGTTTGTAAACTTCTGACCCACTGGAATTGTGATACAGTGAATTATATGTGAAATTGTCTGTAAACAATTGTTGGAAAAATGACTTGTGTCATGCACAAAGTAGATGTCCTGACCGACCCTCCAAAACTACAGTTTGTTAACAAGAAATGTGTGGAGTGGTTGAAAAACGAGTTTTAAGGACTCCAACCTAAGTGTATGTAAACTTCCGACCTCAACTCTGTGTGTGTGTATATATACACATTTAAAAATGTTAACATTTTCCACATTGAATTGCCCAACAGTCATGTCCCCTTGTTACAACAAATGATTATGTTTTCCCTGTGTCTCAATGTTGTTGCATGTGTATTTGTGTCTAAAGTTATTCTGTTGCGTGTGTGTAGTTTGTCAATTCTGCTGAAATTCAGTCAATCAAGGAATTKATTTGAAATTCCAAATCAAGAATGRAAAAATCCTAATTGAAAAGAAATGGCACTTATCTGTGAGTTACTGCAATGGCTAACCTCCTAACCTGGCATGTGTTCTCCCTTCCTCCCTTGCGCCCCCTTCTGCCCACCCGAGGACCCTGCAGTGGGACACTGACCCCTCTGTTCTGCAGCTGCAGGCTGACTCTGAGCTAGGGTACTTACCGCTTCCTCTCCTCTCTCCTTCTTTTTTTCCTTCTCTTTATCCTTGCTCCTCTTGGGGCTGTGTGGTTCAATCAGAACGKCTGTCTGAACACCAGGGGCGTATTCAGAGACGTGAAACACGCAGAACATTGCAGATAGAAATGCCATGTACAGAGCTCCTACTTGAGTCCTTACTCTACATGTCATATTGACATGTCTGCTCTACGCAGGTGTGCAACTTYCACTGAGAACGGGTGGGACCGACACATTCTGATATTGCATTTATTATTGAAATGTGATACAAAACGAGGCCACGGTGTGCTTTAGGACCATGCGGACGCCTCCGAGCGGTCGGGTAGGCTGTTTGGAGTGTTTATCCCCCACTTCTAAAACCAAAGTTGCACCCCTGGCTCTACGCAACATGTTTCACATCTCTCACATCTCTGAATGTTCCACAACATTATGCCCTACTGAATGAAGCCCCGATGAGGTACTGCAGACAAATGGAGTGAATCACCCTATTAAATGTCCCAGTGTAATGCTCTGTGACCCACTACTTCCTGTCTGTCTCCATCCAGGYGCAGGATGCAWAGCCTGGGGGCGTCTAAGATCACASAGGTAGACTTCCTACCCAGAGAGGTGGTGTCGTACTGCAGAGAGACTCAGACGGCCATCACCCATCTGTCTGAGGGTGAGTGTGTAAGGTGAGCATGTGTGAGCGTGCGCCTGTGTACGTGTGTGCGTGCCTGTGAGTATTTTATCATTACCGTTCTCTCGATTGCTCCCTCTCTATAACCTTCTCTCTAAAAAAAMAACATACACTTTTAAATGTTTTTATGATTCCAATAAAACCATCTGAAAGCAGAGTCCACATTGATCTGATCGTCATTACTGCTGTAGTGTGCTTTACCACCTGCTTTGAAAACCTGGAGCGCTTTAAATCCATTTGACCGACACAGCCCTCCATATCCTGAGAGAGAGAGGGGGGGAGAGAGAGCGAGAGAGACAGAGCAGGAGGGTTTTTAAAAGAGATGCCTGCCAGCCTGCCTGCTTGTCAGTGTCTACTACTAGCTGCCTGAGTTAGAGAGAACAGACAACACATTGACTGCTCTAGGAGGAAGCAGACTGATTGTCTGGGGGTAATACAAGATGGCTGCCACTGTCAGAGGAGAGGAGCATCACCTGGAATAGTGCCTGACTCTCTCCCGCTGTATCTTCCTCTGTCTGCCTGTCTGCCTGTCTGCCTGTCTGTCTGTCTCCTCAGACTGAATGGGAACTGAGACACTACATTTGGATTATGTTTAGTCTGGATTTGGTTTGAAAGAAAATGTTTTGGAATATTTGATACATTTAATACATTGATACATTTCAACATCTTGGCCATGTTCTGTTATAATCTCCACCCGGCACAGCCAGAAGAGGACTGGCCACCCCTCATAGCCTGGTTCCTCTCTAGGTTTCTTCCTAGGTTTTGCCCTTTCTAGGGAGTTTTTCCTAGCCACCGTGCTTCTACACCTGCATTGCTTGCTGTTTGGGGTTTTAGGCTGGATTTCTGTACAGCACTTTGAGATATCAGCTGATGTACGARGGGCTATATAAATACATTTGATTTGATTTGATTTATGGAAAGAAGAAGGTAGAGGGAAGTCCTGGAGGTTGTTATCATGGAAACTGCATGGTCTCTTGATTTGATTAATGTGAAATTGGTCAATTTCATTTAATTATACTTGTTTGATAGTGTTAATTACTTTGTTATAGATATCATTATTCATCATTCTCAGCACGGTGCGGCTAGGGATTTAGGAAATCTTTGTCATCCACGTAATTTCACAGTCACAACTAAAGAAGTTGTCTTAGCTACTGCTTTGTGACCAACAGTTTTCCCTTAGTATGTTCCAACTGTTACTTCACCATCATTATTAACATGTGCTGGGACATAATACTCAACCCAATCATATTTAAAGCATCTCATTTMAATTATTTTAGAAATGTAGGGCCTTGTTAAAACCGAGTCCACACAGAGCCCTGCTAATTTGATTGCTTCCTCCAGAACTCTCCGAAAACGATAGGGAGAGAGAAAGAGAGAGTTAGAGATTGAGAGAGAAGGACAGATGAGAAAGTGGGAGAGCGAGAATGAGAGGAGACCAAGAGAGAGCACTAAACATATCCATATGGACCAAGCCCATAACAAGGCCTGCATAGTGTTAGCATTTGTATACCACTGTGGTAGCTAGCCGTAATGTAAAGCATCGGTTCTATCACCCTTATATAGCCCTGCTCTGGTCCTCCTTACCTTACCCTCCCCCTCTTCACTTTTTTTTCTTCTTCTCCTGGTTCCTTGATCCCTCTGTTGGCTCCAGCTGGTGGCCATGTGATCTCAGTCTTCCTGTCATTATAATGGATGTGTTTTTATTCTTTCCACTTCCTTGAAGCCTGATCAGAATTAAAAAGGCTGTTTGGAATTTCCTGTCAAGGCTGGATCATTTATTCAGCAAGTGCAACTGCTGACAGACCCTTTGATTGGCCGTTGCTCCGTGCAGTAGGGAGAGGTGTGTGTGTTTATGTGTGTGTCGTGGGTCGACATCTGTAAGCTGTCGCAGGTTGTCCGTGGGGAGGTGACCTCGGCCTTAGGAGACCCTGCAGTGGAGGAGATGTGAGAGGGTCTGAGTAGGTTACTCTGGCCACCTGCTACATAACAGGGTTCCCTCCTGACTGTGTGCTTGTTCAGGCAACGCCAGGAGTTCCTCTCGCTGATTGGTAAACCTAAACAGACACTGCACGTGTTGGCCTCGTTCTCCGTTAGCTGGCGTTCTCCGTGGTTAGAACCGGGGTCAGACAGGTGCTGCTTGGTCTTGGAACTGGGTTCTGATGTTCTAGGTGCAGCGGTGGAATATTGGAATGTTCTTAGAATTTCTTGCTCGTGTTGGASGCGATTATGACTTGACCCCTTGTTCCAAACAGTGGTCGTTCTGAACCATTACTCAGACAGATTAAGCAGGGCTGTCTTTAAGTGTTTTCAGATCTAGCATACTGTAATGTCTCCCCAAGGGTTTGTGTGAATTACAGTGTCAGGGTCATTATGTGGGTGGGTGAAAGCATGGTCAAAACTGGTCATGCTCTGGAGGTGCAGAAACTCAGAATTAAGATATTATGAAATATTCTCGTTTATTCTTCCTTTCTCTCTCGCTCTCATTCTCTCTCCATCTCTCTGCCCTCTGGGCCTGAGATAGGCCTTATGATCCGGGTCGGCAAGCCAAACAATTCAGCCTAATTTCCCTGGGCTGGTGTCTCTCTGTTGTGTTAAAACTGATGTTTCTGGGAAAAGAGAGACAGAGACAAAGCGAGTGAAAGAGGGATAAACACAGCTGCCGGCTTGCTGGGGGAATAGAGGGGTAATTACGCTTTTTAATTGTGGTGCTGTGTCCTTTTAATTGTGGTGCTGTTGGCCAAGCTAATTCTCTGGTGTGACCTGGGCTACATCCCAAATGACAGCCTATTCCCCACACAGTGCACTACTTTTGACCAGAGCCCATGGGCTCTCCTTTAAATTTGCTGCTGTTCACGGTTCGGGTGCACTGGTTTCAAATGATGCGATTAGCCCATGCTGGGGTTCCTACTGTGAGTGGTTGTCAAGGCGACTGTGGTGTAACTGATCTTTTTAAGTTGTTGAGTTGTTTTATTGTTATCAGTGAGGCATGGCTGCTGCTGGGCAGTTAAGGGCAGTAGTGGGTCAATGGTTTAAATATGTGTTTCACCAATAAAACATCTGATAGTAGTCAGATCTCATTGGCCTGTCCAGACAACTTATTTATACCTTGCTTTTTTTGTTTTATACTTATTTTATTATTTGATATGACATTTTATATTGAGTGGCCCCAGTAACGGCCCTGAAATGCAGAATATAACAGAAAAAAATTCTCTCTTGGTGAAACTGAAGGTCTGTGGAGTTATTGAATTGCCCAGCAATGTCGCAATAAAGGTGGTGTGAATTTGAATCATGAAGCGTTTGTAAGGGCATGACGATATTCAAAATGGTGGATGTCTGTGTGTGTGACAGGAACTGAAACTCTTCTCGCTCGCTAATTACTGTGAATGTGGACGGATGACTCAGTGATTATCACATTATTTTTCAACGTCTTGAACTCTTGACCGCCCGTTATTCTCAGAGTTCCTACTCCTTCCTTCTCTCCATGATTGGCTCTGGGGTGTCTTGTTCTGGGTGTCTGGTACAGTAGTAGTGTGTGTCTCTCATTTAACTTAATGCAATAAAGCTTTTCATTCCCAAAAGTGCTTTTTCCATAATGACTATGTGTTGTGTGAGCTTTGTGCAGGTCCCCTGACCCATTGATTCCCATTGAGGGGTCAGCGGATCTGTTTGTCCTTAGTGTGCATTGTGTCACACAATCAGATTAAGGCCTAGTCATTGGCGCTTCATAAAGATGGCTCCAGGTCCTGATTGGCCTCATTATATATATGAATGAGCAGGCTTGTGGTCTGTCTGTATGACTACACATTGCTGGGTGACATAGCAGAGACATACTGTAGCCTTTCCTGTGGACTACAGACTAACAGTTCCCAGCAAACTCAGCTAGGCTACTTTACCACGTTTCTTTGTAGGATTTCACTCATTACACTTACAGTTACATGTGTGGCTGGCCAGTGTGTTACGATGTATGGTGAAGTTGCCCCTAGATGTTGATCTTGGGTCAGTTTAACATTTTCCCCCACTAATGGTTAGGATTGGGGGAGGGGATGCTGGCTCTTTGCTGGCCAAGGCAGAACACTGACATTCCTGACTTGCAGGAAATCAGCCATACTGCTCGTTCTGTGCATGGTGGCATTGTCATGCTGGAGGGTCATGTCAGGATGAGCCTGCAGGAAGGGTACCACATGAGGTAGGAGGATGTCTTCCCTGTAACGCACAGCGTTGAGATTGCCTGCAATTTTGCATTTGCATTTGAGTCATTTAGCAGACGCTCTTATCCAGAGCGACTTACAGAAGAGTGCATACATTTTATTACATTTTTTACATACTGAGACAARGATATCCCTACCGGCCAAACCCTCCCTAACCCGGACGACGCTATGCCAATTGTGCGTCGCCCCACGGATCTCCCGGTTGCGGCCGGCTGCAACAGAGCCTGGGCGCGAACCCAGTCCAGCCTGGGCGTGAACCCAGAGACTCTGGTGGCGTAGCTAGCACTGCGATGCAGTGCCTTAGACCACTGCGCCACCCAATGACAACAAGCTCAGTCCGATGATGCTGTGACACACTGCCCAAGGCCATGACGGACCCTCCACCTGCAAATCGATCCCGCTCCAGAGTACAGGCCTCGGTGTAACGCTCATTCCTTAAACGATAAGCGCAAATCCGACCATCACCCCTGGTGAGACAAAACCGCGACTCGTCAGTGAAGAGCACTTTTTGCYAGTCCTGTCTGGTCCAGCGATGGTGGGTTTGTGCCCATAGGCGACGTTGTTACCGGTGATGTCTGGTGAGGACCTGCCTTACAACAGGCCTACAACCACTCAGTCAAGCCTCTCTCAGCCTATTGCGGACAGTCTGAGCACTGATGGAGGGATTGTGCATTCCTGGTGTAACTCGGGCAGTTGTTGCCATCCTGTACCTGTCCCGCAGGTGTGTGGTGTTCGAATGTACCCATCCAATACAGGTGTTGTTCCACATGGTCTGCCACTGTGAGGACGATCAGCTGTCTGTCCTGTCTCCCTGTAGCACTGTCTTAGGCGTCTCACAGTACGGACATTGCAATTTATTGCCCTGGCCACATCTGCAGTTCTCATGCCTCATGCCTCCTTGCACGTTCACGCAGATGAGCAGGGACCCTGGGCATCTTTCTTTTGGTSTTTTTCAGAGTCAGTAGAAAGGCCTCTTCAGTGTCACCATAACTGTGACGTTAATTGCCTACCGTCTGTAAGCTGTTAGTGTCTTAATGACCGTTCCACAGGTGCATGTTCATTCATTGTTTATGGTTCATTGAACAAGCATGGGAAACAGTGTTTAAACCCTTTACAGTGAAGATCTGTGAAGTTATTTGGATTTTTACGAAWTATCTTTGAAAGACAAGGTCCTGAAAAAGGGACGTTTCTGTTTTTGCTGAGTTTAGTTCCAGTCAGTCAGCCCAGGGCCGTCTCCAAGTGCTGATCTAGGATCAGTTTTGCCTTTTTAGATCATGATGAACAAGAACAAGTGAGATCTGATCTATACTCTTAGAAAAAATGTGCTATCTAGAACCAAAAGGGTTCTTCGGCTGTCCCCATAGGATAACCCTTTGAATAGCCCATTTTGGTTCCAGGTAAAACCCTTTTTGGTTCCATATAGAACCCTTTCCGCAGAACCAAAAAGGGTTCTCCCAAGGGATACAGCCGCAGAACCCTTTTGGAAGTGCCCTCCTGCTCTGAGATGCTTTTAGAATACGGGCCAAGATCTCTCTCTCTCTCCACCCCTCCCCTCTCTGAGGTTAGTCCCCCTCTCGCTCACCCTGAGCCCGGCCTAACCAACACAACCAGGAAGGGATTGTGGGAAGGCCAGAGCGCTGACACAGCACTCCCATCCGCTGCTCGCCCTCTTTGCTGATTTCCATCAGGGATATAAGTATCCATTTTAAACTTATTAAAAAGGAACCCTTCACGGCTGAATGACTGTGTGTGTGTCCGCTTTCGTGGGTGTGTGTGTYCGCGTTCGTGTGTGCTTGTATGCGTGTGTGTGTGTGTGTGTCCACATGCGTGTGTGTGTATGTGTTATGCACTTTTGCCTGATAGGTTTGGACCAGGATCAGTTTGACTTAGGCTCAGTAAGGGCCCAGGTCCAGTCCAGCCCAGTCCATTCCAAAGCCCAGGCATTGGTTTTGCTCAACGGTGCCTTACAGGGCTAGTATTGAGCCGCAGTGGAAAGATGGCCACAGAGAGAGCTCCTGAGTGGTGCAGCGGTCTAAGGCAGACACCCTGGTTCGATTCCAGACTGTATCACAACCGACCGTGATTGGGAGTCCCATAGGGCGGCGCACAATTGGCACAGCGTCGTCCGGGATTGGCCGGTGTAGGCCGTCATTGTAAATAATAATTTGTTCTGAAATGACTTCCCTAGTTAAATAAAGGTTAAATAAAGAGAGAATGAGGGAGATGGAAAGAGAGAGAATTCTGGAGCAGTAGAGAGAATAGTAGTTTGGTCCAGGGCTGCCGGGAGACTTAAAATGTGCCTTGATAAGTGCAGTTTCTTCTACACTGGGTGGATGTTACCACTCTGGAAACCACCTCAACTGGGTTACAAGTCAAGTGTGTGTGTGTGTGTGTGTGTGTGTGTGTGTGTGTCTACATAGTGTGTATTTTCTTTCTTCATGCTTTCCTACAGCATTGTTCTGGACCATTAGCTTCCAGGGACTGTATTGTTTGTGTGTGTGTGTCTCTGCATGTGTGTAGAAGGGGTTTCGTTCATTCGTAGTGATACACTTGCTGGTTGTTGTTTTTGTATGAATGAATGGCTGGCTTGTGGTGGTCTGGTAATTAATGGCTGGTTTGTTGTGGTCTGGTAATTAATGGCTGGTTTGTTGTGGTCTGGTAATTAATGGCTGGTTTGTTGTGGTCTGGTAATTAATGGCTGGTTTGTGGTGGTCTGGTAATTAATGGCTGGCATGTGGTCTGGTAATTAGTGGCTGGCTGGCTTGTGGTGGTCTGGTAATTAGTGGCTGGCTGGCTTGTGGTTGGTCTGGTAATTAGTGGCTGGCTGGCTTGTGGTGGTCTGGTAATTAGTGGCTGGCTGGCTTGTTGTGGTGCTGGTAATTAGTGGCTTTGTGCTGGCTTGTGGTTCTGGTAATTAGTGGCTGGTTGCTTGTGGTGGTCTCGTAATTAGTGGCTGGCTGGCTTGTGGTGGTCTTGGTTATTAGTGGCGGCTTTGTGTGACTGGATAGGCTGGCTGCTTGTGGTGGTCTGGTAATTAGTGGCTGGCTTGCTTGTGGTGGTCTGGTAATTAGTGGCTGGCTTGCTTGTGGGTCTGGTATTATGCGGGCTGCTTGTTGTGGTGTAATTAGTGGCTGGCTGGCTTGTTGTGGTCTGGTATTAAGTGGCTGGCTGGCTTGTTGTGGTTCTGGTAATTAGTGGCTGGCTGGCTTGTTGTGGTCTGGTAATTAGCTGGCTAGGGCTGGCGTTGTGGTAGTGCTTGGTTAATTAATGGCTGGCATGTGGTCTGTAATTAGTGGCTGCTGGCTTTGGTGGTCTGGTAATTAGTGCTGGCTGGCTTGTGGTGGTTCTGGTTAATTAGGGGCTGGCTGGCTTGTGGTGGTCTGGTAATTAGTGGGCTGCTGGGCTGTGGTGGTCTGGTAATTAGTGTGCTGCTGCTGGTCTGGCTATTGGCTGTGTGTGGTCTGGTAATAGTGCTGGCTGGCTGGCTTGTGGTGCGTCGGTAATTAGTGGCTGGCTGGGCTTGTGGTGGTCTGGTAATTAGTGGCTGGCTGGCTGTCTGTGGTCTGGTAATTAGTGGCTTGCGCTTGTGGTGGTCTGGTAATTATGGCTGGCTGGCTTGTGGTGGTCTGTAATTAGTGGCTGGCTGGCTTGTGGTGGGCTTGGTAATTATGTGGCTGGCTTGTGGTGGTCTGGGTAAATTAGTGGCTGCTGGCTTGTGGTGGTCTGGTAATTAGTGGCTGCTAGCTTGTGGTGTGGTCTGGTAATTAGTGGCTGGCTTGCGTTGTGTGGTCTGTAATTATGGCTGGCTCTGCTTGTGGTGGTCTGGTATTAGTGGCTGGGCTGCTTTTGTAGTCTGGTAATTAGTGGCTGGCTGCTTGGGTGGTCTGGTAATTAGTGGCTGGCTGGCTTGTGTGGTCTGGTAATTAGTGGCTGGCTGGCTTGTTGTGGTCTGGTAATTAGTGGCTGGCTGGCTTGTTGTGGTACGGTAATTAGTGGCTGGCTTGTTGTGGTCTGGTAATTAGTGGCTGGCTGGCTTGTGGTCTGGTAATGGATGGCTGGCTTGTTGTGGTCTGGTAATTGCTGCTAATTGGAAGAGAACAGAGTCCTATAACTACTCATGTGAAAAGCATTACTGGACACCCTGCTGTATCACTTCATTACCCCATAATGAACCCACTAAAAAAATCAACATCAAATTGTGAAATGATTCTGGCCAACATGTTGATATATTTTTTAAATTGTAACCACCAACTATCTGAAATATTGTTGGAGGGTTTTTTAGATCCAAAGAAAAATAATCACACAGCAATACTCTCACTATTACTGATGGTAAAGTTGATTTATTCATTGTTTACATCATCACTATGTCACCCAAACGTTTGTCCTGTGGTTGGTGAAATTAATGGACTACTGCAAGACTTATTTACAGTGAGAGCAGACTTTCTGTATTATTTCAGAAGGGCTGACAGCAAAGATTTCCAAAGGAATAGTTGTATAAGACTGATGCAAGGACACAAATACTTTGTATCCACTTTGTCTTAGTCGGCCAGTCACCGAGTTGATCAGTCGATCAGTCAGCCAGTCGGTCAGTCGGTCGGTCGGCCAGTCGATCAGTCAGCCAGTCAGTCGATCGGTTGGTCGGTCGGTCGGTCGGTCGGTCAGCCAGTCAGTCAGCCAGTCAGAGAGAGACGGCAGGCGGTAAATGTTCTCTATGTTCTGTAAAAGTTCAGACAGTGTGTCACAGAGGTTCTCATTGACGTCAGGACAGAGGTTCTCATTGACGTCAGGACAGAGGTTCACCAATGTCCTCAGGTCAGAGGTTCACCAATGTCCTCAGGTCAGAGGTTCACCAATGTCCTCAGGACAGAGGTTCACCAATGTCCTCAGGACAGAGGTTCACCAATGTACTCAGGTCAGAGGTTCACCAATGTACTCAGGTCAGAGGTTCACCAATGTACTCAGGTCAGAGGTTCACCAATGTCCTCAGGACAGAGGTTCATCAATGTACTCAGGACAGAGGTTCATCAATGTCCTCAGGACAGAGGTTCATCAATGTCCTCAGGACAGAGGTTCATCAATGTCCTCAGGACAGAGGTTCATCAATGTACTCAGGTCAGAGGTTCATCAATGTCCTCAAACACAAGTTGTTGAGCAGCGTGAGCTGCAGCCTGCGAGCTCTTGAGGGAGTTCATGTTGCTTAAACTTTGCCTATCCCGAAACACGGACACTGTAAGGTTTTTCCATCGCGAGTGGTAGCAAGCGTGGATTGAAACAACATGGCTGGCCAAACGCTTCCATTATGTGCCTGGTACGCCTCGCCCGTCCCGTCCTATTGCAAGGTCAAAAGCCCCTCACTCTCGTGCTCTCTCCTAGGCAGCTGAGACCTGCTGAAGGGGCTCCATTGGAGGGCACACCCACGCTGCTTGTAGGCCTCTGGCATACAGGGTGCGAGACAGGGAGACAGGCCGATTGCACGACCTCCATCAGAGTCCAGTATCTGTGGTCGTATGAGATAAGCCTGCTGTCTGAGGTCTGTGAGTAATTCTGTCTCGAATGAGGATCTGGTCTGAGG
>NW_019942562.1:785805-800044 GCF_002910315.2 Salvelinus sp. IW2-2015 | reverse complement strand
ATGTGATGACCTCCTGTCCTGAGGGATCATTATGCTATAATCTTGCCTGAAGTACATTGATAGAACCTCTCTGAGGATTGATTATACCCTCTTCCTGAGACACATTGCGCCATGACTCTTCTCGAGAATTGATAACCTCTTCGTCTGTATATCATTGATGAAACTTCTGTCCTGAGGCATTGGTGAACTTACGCTGAAGTACAAGGTGGGTGAGACCTCTGACCGGTACATTTGGTGAAACTACTGACCTGCGTACTTAATTGGTGAATCCTTCTGTCCTGGCAGGACAATTGAGTGAATCCTTGTCCTGAGGAATTTGGTAACCTCCTGACCTGAGGACTTGTACCTTGGTCCTGAGGAACTGTAACTCTGACTGAGGGACATTAGGTGAACTCCTTCTAGTCCTGGACATGGTCGAACTATGTGCTGAACGCTGAACCTCTGTCCTGACGTCAATGGAAACCTCGTAGGACACAACTGGTCGACTTTTACAGAACATAGAGACATTTACCCCTGCGTCTCTCTCTGACTGGCTGACTGACTGGCTGACGACCGACCGACGACCGACCAAACCGGTATTCGACTGACTGGGCTGAACTGATTCGACTGGCGCCGAGCGACCGACTGACGATGGGCGTGAGCTGGATCGACTTGAATCAACCTCCGGTGATGGGCCGACTTAAGACAGAAGTGGTACAAAGATATGTGTTCCTTGCATTCAGTCTCTAATACAACTATTCCTTGTGGAAATCTTGCCGTTCAGCCCTTCGTTGAATTAATAAGAATAGTCGCTCTCACTGTTAATATTAAGTTCTGCGTGCAGTTAGTCGATTAATTCACCAGACCACAGGGCACAACACGTATTTGGCAGCCAATAGTGGATGTATGTCTAAACAATATATAATCACCTTTTACAGTCCTCGAAGTACATAGGTGAGAGTATTGCTCGTGTGTATTTCTCCTTTCTTTGGATCTCTAAAAAACCCACTCTGTCAACAATATTCTCAGATATGTTGGATTGGTTACAATTGAAAAAATATATCAACATGTTGGCCAGTATCTATTTCACTAAGTTTTTGATTGTTGATTTTTTAGTGGGTTCATATTGGGGTAAATGTAAGTGAATACAGCAGGCGTGGTTGCCTGAGTTGTATATGCCTTCGTTTCACATGCCTAGTAGCATGTAATGGCACTCATGTTCTCTTCCCACCATTGCCAGCAGTAATTCACATGACCACAACAACCAAGCCAGCCATCATCATCTACAGACCACAGAGCCAGCCAGCACTAATTGACCCACCGAACACAACCAAAGCAGCCAAAATAAGCTCTACAACGTTACCATCCATTACCAACCGTCAGCTAGCCACTTATATTTACCAGGACCACAACTATGCACGCTCCATCTATTTACCAACACTCACAACAAGCCCATGCCCACTAACTTACATGAACCAACAAAGCCGCACTATAACTGTACACAAGCCCCAACAATGGCCAGCCCAGACACTATATTACAGCACACACCAACAAGCAGCAGTCCACCTATTATTTACCAGCCATCCACCATATGCCAGCAGCCCCATACAACTAATTAACCTCACCGATAGACTCACCAACAACAGAACGAACAGCCCCAGACCACTATGATTAACCAGAACACACCACAACAGCATAAAGCAAGCACTACATAATTACTCTAAGTACCACCAGACGGGCACAGGCAAATCCCAGCCAATCTAATCCACTACTCACCACCAACTCAGCCAACTACAGCCTCAGCACATTACAATTACCAGCCTACACTAACCCAGCACGCCCACAATAATTGACATTTGTACCACCCCCACCACAGAAGACCAACTATATCTAATATAACGCAGCACCCCATCAACAGCCGCAGCCACTAATTACCAGCAGCAACTATCCACATAGTCCGCCAGCTCACTATTTCACCAGCGAACACCGAACAAAGGCAACAGCTTAATGCCCACTTAAGTTACCAAGACCACATCCCAGCAGCCAGACAGTTCCACTTTTACCGCACGCCATAAGCCAGGCCAGCCACTAATACTACGTGACATCCACTAAGGTCCAGCCAGCACTTATAAAGATTACCCCAGACCACCACTCAAATGCTCAGCCACCCTGTCCCAATACAATTACAGATACCCCACCATCAAACGCCCCAGTCAGCATCCACTACATTAACCAGATCTACCACACAGCTCTATCCATGCGACTACCAGTATCATACAGACCGCGGAGACGGCTCGGGACGCCACATGCCACTCCGCAACGGAGCGCACCCCCTCCTCTATTCCCCTTCAATCCTATTATCTGATCCAGTCACCACACAAAAAGCCATCCAGCCACACTATCATTACCACGACCACACGAAGCAGCCTAGCCACTAATTACCAGACCCGGGTGGCAGCCATTTATCTTACCAGGCCGCATAAGCTCAGCAAGCGCCTAACTCTACATGACACACGCACACAGCAAGCCAGCCATAATTACCAGACAACACAGCCAGCAGCCACTACTTACCAGGACCACTAACAAGCATAGCCGAGCGCACTATATTCCATGCCAGCGAACAAGCCAGCCGCCAGCTATATTACCGACCCGTAAGCAATGCACATCTAATTACCCAGATCCACAACGCCAAGCAGAAGCCAGGCCACTAGATTGGCACACCTACACAAGTAGCCCAGCCCCCAATACTCCTAATAATCAAAGGATACAGCCACTGAATTACCAGTCCACCACAAGCCAGCCAGAGATATTTACCAGACCACCACAAGCAATACCAGCCACTCAATTGACTCAGAGCCGACACAGCAGCAAAGCATAATTACCAGAACCGAATATCAGCCAGCACGCCACTAAATTAGCCAGAACACCACAAGCACGCCGCCACTAATTACCAGACACCCAGCAAGCAAGGCAAGCACGTTAGTATTACAAGGACAGCACACAACGCAGGCTTCAGGCCACTGACAGTTACTGCCTAGACCAGCCACGGCGAAGTGCCGAGCAGCGCCCACTAATTCACCAGACCATACCACAGCAGGCCCATGCCAGGCACATGAATATTACTCAGACAAATGACCACGCTCTCTATTATATTATCTCAGTACACCACAAAACAGCTTTTTGACATACAGAACCCGATACATCGCCTAGGCCAGTTATATTGACAGACCACAAAAAGCCATGTCTATTTGACCAGGACCCGACCACAAGCAGCACAGTCATTCATGTACAAAGCAACAAGACAGCGAATGTCTGGCAGTCGTTCACTACTAACCAATGAACGAAAACCCTTCTACACACATACAGAGAAATACACCAACAACAATCAGTCTGGCAAGCTCAGTGGTCTCAGGTAATCATGCTTGTCGCAAACGCCCATGAGATGAAAAACTATTACATTCATCTCTCATCGGACGGCGCGGGGTCATCAATGTACTCAGGTCAGAGGTTCATCAATGTCCTCAGGACAGAGGTCATCATTGAGACAGAAGTTATCACAGACCTCAGGACAGAGGTTATCATAGACCACAGGATTACTGTCTCTGATGGAGGTCTGTGTAATGGCTGTCCTCCCTGTCTCCCCCCTGTATGCCAGAGGCCTACAGCAGGGTGGGTGTGCCCTCCAATAGCCCCCTTCAGCAGGTCTCACTGCCTAGGAGAGAGAGAGAGGGTGAGGGGCTTTTGCCTTGAATAGTGACGGGCGGGGCGGGGCGTTACAGGGGCACATATGGAAGCGTTTGGGCCAGCCATGTTGTTTCATCGCTCTCTCATGCGATGGAAAACCTTAAGGTGTCGGTGTTCTCGAGGCAAAGGTTAGCAACAGAATCCCTCAGAGAGCGGTCGCAGGGTTGAGGACGCTCTCACAAAGTTGTGTTTGGGAGGCTGGGGAGATGGAGGTGTGGAGGAGGGTGAGGGGGAGGGAGGGAGGATAGAAAGGAAGGTCAAATGAAGATCTTTTTTTACCCTTCTCTCCCTCTGTCAGATCCCTGCTAGTCAGAGTTAATCGGTGAGCGTCTCATTTTTCTCTCTCTGTGTTCTGAGCAGTTCTGAGAACAGGTTGAGTTTGGGTTTTATCGCCCTCAGAAGGGCAGGGAGATGATGACTCTTGTTTCACCTAGAAGAAAATGATCCCGGGTTCCAAATGGTTTCCATTGAAACAAGATGCCAGTCAAACTCCCAGAAAGCCCTCTGATATCAGAGGAAAAGAATGTGTTTCCCGGTAGTTAGGGTTAGTAGAGTTAGTAGGTAGGCCATGCCAAGTGAGACGCAGATGATTGCAATTTTCCCCTTTGACCACCGTATAATAAGATACATGAGACTCTCTCTCTCTCTCTCTCTCAAATTCAAATTCAAGCTGCTTTATTGGCATGAAAAACATTGTGTCAATATTGCCAAAGCAACAATGTATACAATATACATTGTAATAAAAAATAWWWWWWTTWAACTATAACTAACTTATAACTAAATAACGGTCATCTTCACCATTACATCGGTACTACAACTACTATCTATACTATAACTACTCTCTCTCTCTCGCTTTCTGTCTCTCTCTCGCTTTCTGTCTCTCTCTCTCTCTCTCACGCTTTCTCGCTCTCTCACTTTCTTTTGCTCTCTCGCTTTCTCTCTCTCCTATCTCTGTCTCCCATTTCTCTCTCTCTCATCTCTTTCGCTCTCTCTCATCTCTTTCGCTTTCTCTTGCTTTCGCTTTCTCTTGCTTTCGCTTTCGCTTTCTCTCTCCTCTTTCGCTTTCTCTCTCTCATCTCTTTCGCTTTCTCTCGCTCTCTCGCTTTCTCTCTCTCGCTTTCTCTTGCTTTTGCTTTCTCTTGCTTTCTCTTGCGTTCACTTTCTCTCTCTCATCTCTTTCGCTTTCTCTCTCTCATCTCTTTCGCTTTCTCTCTCTCATCTCTTTCGCTTTCTCTCGCTCTCTCGCGCTCTCTCTCTCCCTCTGTCTCCCATCTCTCTCTCTCATCTTTTGCTTTCTCTCTCTCTCATATTTTGCTTTCTCTCTCTCGCTTTCTCTCTCTCTCCTATCTCTCTCGTCTCCCATCTCTCGCTCTCATCTCTTTCTCTCTCTCATCTCTTTCGCTTTCCCTCTCTCTCATCCCTGTCGCTTTCTCTCTCTCTCATCTCTTTTGCTTTCTCTCATCTCCCATCTCTCTCTCATCTCCCATCTCTCTCTCATCTCTTTCGCTTTCTCTCTCTCATCTCTTTCTCTCATCTTTTGCTTTCTTTCGCTCTCTCACTTTCTCTCTCTCTCTCTCTGTCTCCCATCTCTCTATCTCATCTCTTTCGCTTTCTCTCTCCTCTTTCGCTTTCTCTCTCTCGCTTTCTCTTGCTTTTGCTTTCTCTCATCTCTCGCTTTCTCTCTCATCTCTTTCGCTTTCTTTTTTTCTCTCGCTTTCTCTCTCGTCTCCCATCTCTCTCACTCTCATCTCTTTCGCGTTCTCTCTCATCTCTCATCTCTTTCGCGTTCTCTCTTTCTCTCATCTTTTGCTTTCTTTTTTTCTCTCTCATCTTTCGCTTTCTTTCGCTATCTCGCTTTCTCTCTGTCTCCCATTTCTCTCTCTCATCTCTTTCGCTTTCTCTCCTCTTTCACTTTTTTTCTCTTGCTTTCGCTTTCTCTCTCTCATCTCTCGCTTTCTCTCATCTCTTTCTCTCTTTCTCTCGCTTTCTCTCTCATCTCTCTCTTGCTTTCGCTTTCTCATTTCTTTCTCTTTCTCTGTAGAGAGAATGAAGTAAGAGAATGAGGTAGAGAGATGAGTAGAGAGAGGAATGAGAGAGAGAATGAGGTAAGAGAATGAGTAGAGAGAATGAATAGAGAGAGAGAATGAAGTAGAGAAGAGAATGAGTAGAGAGAATGAGGTAGGAGAGAATGAGGTAGAGAGAATGAGGTAGAGAGAGAATGAAGTAGAGAGAATGAGGTAGAAGAGAATGAGGTAGAGAGAATGAGGTAGAGAGAATGGAAGTAGAGAGGAATGAGGTAGAGGAATGAAGTAGAGAGAATGAGGTAGAGAGAATGAGTAGAGAGAATGAGGTAGAGAGAATGAGGTAGAGTGAAATGAAGTAGAGTGAATGAGTAGAGTGAATGAGTAGGACTGAATGAGGTAGAGAGAATGAGGTAGAGAGAATGAGGTAGAGAGAATGAGGGTAGAGTGAATGAAGTAGAGAGAATGGGATAGAGAGAATAGAGTAGACAGAGAGAGATAATGAAGTACCGAGAATGGAGTATAGAGAGTGTCACGCCTGACCTAGAGAGCCTTTTTATGTCTCTAGTTGGTTTGGTCAGGGTGTGATTTGGGGTGGACATTCTATGTTTTGTTTTCTATGTTTCTTTATTTCTATGTTTTGGTCGGTATGGTTCTCAATCAGGGACAGCTGTCTATCGTTGTCTCTGATTGGGAATCATACTTATGTAGCCCTTTTTCACTCCTTTCATTTACATTTACATTTACTCTACCTTTTTAGAGTGAGGCCACCCCCTTTCAGTGTGGGTAGTTAACTTTTTTTGTGCACTATAGCCCTGTAAGCTTCACGGTTGTTTCTTTCGTTTGTTGTTTTGTTGGCGACATTTTAAATGAAAAGGAAATGTTACGCTGACTACGCTGCACCTTGTCCACTTCTTTCAACGGCCGTGACAGAGAGAGATTATGAAGTATAGAGAATGGAGTAGAGAGAGAGATAAAAAGGTAGAGATAATGAAGTTAGAGAGAATGGAGTAGAGAGAATGAAGTAGAGAGAATACAGTATAGAGAATGGAGTAGAGAGAATGAAGTGGAGAGAATGAAGTAGAGAGAATACAGTATAGAGAATGAGTAGAGATAAATACAGTATAGAGAATGGAGTAGAGATAATACAGTATAGAGAATGGAGTAGAGAGAGAGATAAAAAGGTAGAATAATGAAGTAGAGAGAATGGAGTAGAGAGAATGAAGTGGAGAGAATGAAGTAGAGATAACTACAGTATAGAGAATGGAGTAGAGAGAGGGGAGAAGTGGTGGAGAGGCGCGAGAGAGAAACAAACTACTCAAGGTATCAGGGCAACTGGCAGTTAAGAGGGAACATAGAAAACAACATTGGTAAAATCACTGCTGTCTTAAAGCAGTCAAACCCAATGGGAGCTTGAAGAGGTCTACATAGAAACACCAGACCGTCCAGGCCCAGCACAGCATTCACTTCACACTCACTGTTGTTTAAACACATGAACATGCAACGAAGGGGGAGGGAAATATGTTAAACTCAAGTTCAATATAGAGAGGAGGTAAAAAAAAAAAATAAGTAACTGTATTCCATCGCTTTTCAAGCACACATCAGATGGCCAATATTACTACAGTGACTCCATGGACGGAAGCCATATTTGCCAGAGAGAGAAAGCGAAAGAGATGGAGAGAGGAGAAAGCGAGAGAGATGAGAGAGAGAGAAAGCGAGAGAGATAGAGGAGAGAAGCGAAAGAGAGTGAAAGAGAGCGAAAGCGAAAGAGATGAGAGAGAGAAGCGAAAAAGAATAGAGAGAGAAGCGAAAGAGAGTGAAAGAGAGCGAAAGCAATAGGAGAAGTAAGTGAGGAGCGAAGAAGAGAGATAGGAAGCAAGACGAGAGATCATAGAGATGACGAAAGCGAAGAGAGAGAAAGCAGAGAAGAAAAGCAGAAATGAGGATGAGAGAAAGTAAAGAGGAGATGAGGAAAGCGAAAGAGATGCCGAAAGAGATAGAGAGAGAAGAAAGCGAAAGAATAGAGTAGAGAACGAAGAGAGAAGAGGAAGCGAAGAGGAGAGAGAGAAAGCGAAAAGATGTGAGGAGAGAGAGATAGCCGAAAGAGATGGAGAGAGAGAAATAGCGAAAGAGCATGAGAGAGAGAAAAGCGAAGAGAGATGAGAAGAGAAAGCGAAAGCAGCATAGGAGAGAGAGAAGCGAAAGAGATGAGAACGAAAAGAGATGAGAGAGAAGAGAGACGAAAAAGATGGAGAATGAGAAAGCGAAAGAGATGAGAGAGAGGAGAGGACAAGTCGAAATAGAGATGAGAGAGAAAGCGAAAGAGAATGAGATGACGAGAGAGAAAGCGAAGAGAGACGAGAGAGAAAGCGAGAATGAAAGAGGATGACGAGAGAGAAAGCGAAAGAGAGATGAGAGAGAGATGCGAAGAGAGAAAGGAAAGAGATGAGCGAGAGAGAAAGCGATAAGAGTGACGGAGGAAGAGAAAAGCGAAAGAGATGAGGATGAAGAGGAAAGAGGAGTCGAAGCGAAAGAGATGAGCGAGAGAAAAGAGAACGAAAGGAGATGAGCGGAGAGAGAAAGGAAAGAGGTCATGACGGAGAGAGAAAGGGAAAGAGATTGAGCGAGAGAGAAAGCAAGACGATGAGCGAGAGGAAAGCGAAAGAGATGAGCGAGAGAGAAAGCGAAGAGATGACGAGAGAGAAAGCGAGATGATCGACGTGAGAAGGAAAGAGAACGGATTAAGAGATGAAAGAGGAGAGACGCAAAGAGATCGAGAGAGAGAAAGCGAAAGAGATGAGAGAAGAAAGCAGAGAGCATGAGGTAGAGCGAAACGAGAGAGAGAGGAGAGAGGAAACGATAAGAGATAGGAGAGAGAAAGCGAAAGAGATGAGCGAGAGAGAGAAGTCGAAAGAGAGAGGAGAGAGAAAGCAAGAAAGAGAGAGAGAGAGAAAGCGAAAGAATGAGAGAGAAAAGAGAAAGCGAAAAGATGGAGCGAAAGGAGGAGAGAGAGAGAAGAAGAGAAAGCCGGAAAGAGATGGAGGAGAGAGAAAGCGAAAGAGAGGAGAGAGAAGGAAAGCGAAAAAATGGAGAGAAGAGACACGAGATAGGAGAGAGAGAAAGCGAAAGAGATACGAGAGAGAAAAGGAGAAAGCGAGGAAAGGAGAATGAGCGAGAGAGAAAGCGAAAGAGAGTGATGCGAAGAGAGGAACAGCGAAAGAACGAGAGAGAAAGCAGAAAGAGAGAGAAAAGCGAAGAGATGAAGAAGAGAACGAAAAGAATGAAGAGAGAAAGGCGGAGATGAGAGATGATAGAGAAAGCAGAAGATTGGAGGAGAAGCGAGAGAGGAGATGAGAGAAGAGATGAGAGAGAAGCCGAAAAGAGATGGATGGCATTGAGAGAGGAATGGAGATGCGAGAGAGAGAATGAGGAGAGAGAGAAAAGCAGAAAGAGATGAGGAGAAGGAAAGCGAAGAGATGAGCGGAGAGAAAGCAAAGGAGATGAGCGAGAGAGAAGTCGAAGAGAGTGAAGCGAGAGAGATAGCGAGAGAGGAATGAGCAGGGGAGAAGAGGAAAGCGAAAAGAGAGGAGAGAGAGGAAAGCCTCGAAGACAAGACGCGAGAGAGGAAAGCGAAAGAGATTGAGGAGAGAAAGGAGAGAAAGCGAAAAGATGAGCGAGAGAGAGAAAGCGACGAAGAGGAGCGAGAGAGGAAAGCGAAAGAGATAGATGAGGAAGAGAGAAAGCGATAAAGATGAGGCAGAGGAGAGAAAGCGAAAGACGAATGGAGCGGAGGAGAGAAAGCGGAAAAGATGAGCGAGAGAGAAAAGCGAAGATGAGAGAGAGAGAAACCGAAAGAGAGAGCGAGTAATGGCAGATAAGCCACATATAGCGAGACGAGAAAGCCGAAAGAGTCAGAAGAGCAAAGAGATGTAGAGAGAAGCGAATAAGAGATAAGAGAGAGAGAAGCAAGAGAGAGGAGTGACGAGAGAGAGATGGGAGAGCGAAGTCAGAGATGAAGGGAAACAGGGATGAGAGAGAGAGGGAAAGCGAAGAGATGAGGAATGAGAGAGTAAAAAGCCGACAAGGATAGTCACTTATGAGCATTAGGTGAGTGAGTGAGAGGAGAGAGAGAAAGCCGGTACCGAGTAGGTATGACAAGAGATGATGTAACCGAGATGTAAATGACTGACAGAGTTCCGCACATAAGAGGTCATCAGCGAAGATGAGAAAAATGACTATACTGACAAGAAAGGAGGATTGAAGCAACAAGTCCGGAAATACAGAACGATATGGAAAAGGTGAAGTACTGACAGGTTAACCATAGTACAGCAGAGCATGAATATATACTGAACGAGTTACCATAGTCACCCATGGAAAGAGATAATAGATTATTACTGACAGGGGAGAGAAACGCCTATACACAATAGGATCACGATGAATGGAGAGAATAGAGAGAAATACTGACAGGCCCCGAAAGAGATGGAGTGACGCATAGGCACGAGAAAGCATGAATGAAGAGATGATTAATATACTGGAGACGAAGAGAGCGTATACCAAGTAGAGTGCACGAGTGGAGAGAAAAGACTACCCTACCCTACTGACGAGAGAAAAGTGTGACCATAGTCAATGCAATGAATAGAGAATATAGACTGGACAAGGTTAGCACAATCCGAAGGATCAAGCAGGATGAATAATTACTGACAGATGAGGCTACCACGAGTAAGTCGAGAAAGCAGATAGAGGACGAGAGAAAGCGGAAAGAGTAATGATATGAGAGTGACAGGAAAGATTAACCATGAGTCAGACAATAGCCGAAATAAGAGATGTATGAGAACTGACAGGGTGAATATAAACGCTCCGAGATGCACAGATTGAAGTGAGATGAATATAGATGAGGCTGAAACAGCCGTATAACCAGTAAGGTACACGATATGGGAAATAGTTGAGAGAGAGAGATTAGTGAAGCATGTACGAGAGAGAAATAGCGCGCTCCAAAATCACAAGATGAAGTAGAATGAACATGAACAGAAGGCCTCTCAGAACCATGAGTGCAGCATTGATAATGAAGTACTGAGCAAGGAGAAAGGTTCACCGATAAGTGACATTTTGATATTATACTGACAGATGGAGAGAGGAGGAAAGCGAGTAGGTAGACTCGCATAAGTTCGACGAGAAGTATTGGATTGAACGAGTAGAATAACATTGAAAAACGAGCCGAAAGGATTGATAGAGCGCAAGAAAGAGATAGCAGAACAATAGCCCGAAAAGATATTAATGATAACGTAGGAGCGAAGGATAGTCGAAAAGAACGCATAGGTCACAATTGAATATAATAGAGAGATGAGAGCAAGTGGAGACGAGAGGAATTAACCAGAATAAGCCGAATCACGATACTCTGAAAGAGAATATGAACTGAGGAGCAAGAAGCGGAACTAGAGTATGAACGGCAGAGAGAATAGTCGACATGGGAGACTGTGAGAGAAGAAGTAATAGATAGGCGAAAGAGATGATAGACTGACAGGATGGGAGGATTTACCGAATGAGTTGACACGGAATAGGAGAGAGAAGATTAAAAGCCTATGAATACGGGAGAGGCAAGAGGATATAAACGCAAAATGATGAAGTCAGACAGAGAGTGAGTAAAAAGTCAAAAAGATGATTACTGACAGTGGAGAGATTAGGAAATGCAGAGGCCATTAGTGACTAGCAATAAGATAGTAGAGAGATACTGACAAGAGCCCAAGGAGAGTGAATTACACAAGATGAAGCGAGAACAATGATGAATATGATTAGCAGAGGATGCAAAGCTGATGGAGAGAAAGGTGTAGAGAGAGAGAAATGTGCCAGTTAAACTGTGCGCGATTTTGAACAGAGAGAGTGGGAGACGATTGAAGATATCGATCCACAATAAGTGGGGTGAGCTGAATGAGAGAGAGATAAACGCGAGAAAGTCGCGAGTCGATCTGAGACTGAAGTTCAAGAGAAAAATTTGAGGAATAAAGTGTAAAATGTACGATTGTGACAACTTCAGTGAGATGAGACTCATCTAGAAAAGCGAAAAAACAGAGTGAGAAAAGACTAAAGAAAAAATTGAGAGAACACCGCGAACAGCTAAGAGAGAGATAGTGACAGAAGAAAAGACCGTATAAAGAAGAGCAAAGAGATATGAAAGAGATTTATGATTTGTCATTTTTTCAAAATTGTATTGAGGAAAATGAGCCAGAATAGCGATGAGAAAGAAAGAAAGTCCTCTGAAATATCAGCATCAAATAAGAAGATATACAAAAACGAGTAGCCATATAAGAGAGTGACAGAAAGCCGAAAGAAGAATGAAGACATGAGGAGTAGGAAAAAAGTGGACACCGACATGATTGAGAGAGGCCGGCACGAGCGAATTACCAGCTAGCCCGAAAGAAAGAGCGTACTCATAGAAATGACAAGGGGAGTGAAGGTACAAATTATACTGAAAGGTGACAGGTCGTATAACAGTATTGAAAGAGACATAGAGTGGAGATGAACTTGCGGATTAAGCTGGGTAAGACTGTGACTAAGGAACGTGGACTGTGAGAAGCCTGCTTCTTGGAGGAGAGGTATGAAGAAAGAGAGTCTGTCGGTAGAGGAACCCGCTGATTGAGGTCGTATGAAAGCTCTGGGTAATAGAGGAAAAGCATATAAAGGAATGCCGAAGAAGCAGTTGTGATGAGAGAGGTCTTTGAACATGAGCCCCCGAGAGAGTATGAGAAGTACCTCTAAAAGCAGTGAATGAGAGAGATCATCTTGAGCGTAGATAGAGAGAAAGAAGAATAACGATAGAGCGTGAACGAGCTGATAGAGAAAAGTGCTCGAAAGAATGATTGATAGAGACATGGTGGAGGGGAGCAGTGAAGAGAAGTCGTCATAGGAGGACGTAGGATGAAGTTCGTATGTAGACGTGCCCCTCGATCTCTAAGAAGCTTTCCACCACACTAGGAAAGATTCGAAGTGTGTGAGAGAAAGAGAATCAGAGAGAGAGAAAAGCTGAGGCCCAATAGAGATATGAATGTGAGACATCGTGTTGAGTCAGACGAAATTCTTCAAGCTCTTGTTGCAAGATGGGTTGGGATGAAGAAAGCAATTGAGATTGATGATCAGAGAGAGGTAAAGCGACTAGGGGTGAGGATTTGAGGGAGGAAACGACGAAGAGATGAGACCGAGTAGAGAGAAAGAGTTTCAAGTTTGAGAGCGAGCGGTTGACGCGAGAGACGAGATGGAGATAAGGATGAGAGAAGAAAGCTGAGTATGAGAAAGGCAATCATATTAGTTGAGAAGAGAGGAGAGAATAGCATTAAAAGAGTTATGAGAAAGAGAAAGCGATGTGGAAAGAACAAACGAGGGAGAGTAGAGAGCGCTGAGAGAGCGAGGCAGAAAGCGAAAGAGATGAGAGAAAGCGAAAGAGATGAGAGAGAGGAAAGGCGAAAGAGGGAGAGAAAGCGAAAGGCGAATAGCAAGGGAGGGAAAGCGAAAGCAAATGAGAAAGGCAAAAGAGATGGAGAGAGCGAAAAGATGAGAGGAGAGAAAATGGGAGACGGAGATAGGAAGAGAGGAAAGCAGGGGGGGGGAGAGAGCAAAGAAAGTGAGGAGAGCGAGGAAAGCGAGAGAGAGAGAGAGAGACAGAAAGCGATTGAGAGAGACAGAAGCGAGAGAGAGAGAGTAGTATTAGTATAGATAGTAGTTGTTAGTACCGATGTAATGGTGAAGATTGACCGTTATTTAGTTACTAAGTTAGTTATAGTTAAAATAAAAAATATTTTTTTATTACAATTATATTGTATACATTGTTCTTTGGGCAATAATTGACACAATTGTTTTCGATGCAATAAAGCAGCTGAATTTTGAATTTGAGAAGAAGAGAGAAAGAGTCTCATGTTCTTATTATAACGGTGTCAAAGGGGAAAAATTGCAATCATCTGCGTTCACTTGGGCATGCCTAACCTACTAACTTACTAACCCTAACTACACGGAACACAACTACTTCTTTTCCTCTGATATCAGAGGAGGACATATTTTGGGGCGGAGTTATTACTGACTTGGCATTCTTGTTTCTCTTATGGAGAACCAATATTGGGAAGCCGAGAACTCATCTTTTTCTAGTGTACTCCCTAGGTGAACAAAAGAGGGCGTCGCATCATGTCTCACGCTGTCCTTCTGAGGCGATAAAACCCAAACTATCGAGAGACCCTGTGTTCTCAGAACTGCTCAGTAACATTATGATCGATTATGTAACTAATGAGTACAGCTCACCGATTATATACCCTGCTACTAGCAGGGTGGACTTCTCGTGACATGAGGATGAGATGGGTATCCCAATGAGTATGCGTTTTCATTTTGACCTTCCTTTCTATCTCCCTCTACCTCCCTCCACACCCTCCCAGTCTCTCCCGTACGTGCCTCCCAACAACAAGCTTTGTGAGAAGCTCTTTCAACCCTCGCGATAACCGCTCTATGTAGGGATTCTG
>NW_019942562.1:779934-785780 GCF_002910315.2 Salvelinus sp. IW2-2015 | reverse complement strand
ACTCCATTCTCTATACTTCATTATCTCTCTCTCTACTCCATTCTCTGCCAGTTGTCATGGATTCTATTCCTGCTGAGGCCACCCATATGAAAATGGATGCAAGTGTGACCGGTGTGAAAGGGCTAGCTAGATAGTGGTGCACGGTAGTTGCATTTCAATTGTTGGTGTCACTCGCTCTGAGACCTTGAAGTAGTTGTTTCCCTTGCTCTGCAAGTGCTGCTGCTTTTGTGGAGCAATAGGTTTCTCTCAGGAGACCTGCTTCATAGGTTACGGTTGTTGGTGTGTTCAGAGGGTCCCTGGTTCGGGCAAGGAGAGGGACGAAAAAAGACTTACATATGCGCTACTGTAAGTCGCTTTAGATGAAGCATCTGCTAGATGGTATATATTTTACTGTGGTGGGTGGACAGTTGCTTGTATAAAAAGATACACACAGGTATATGTTATCCCCTTTCATTCTAGAGTGATATTTTGTGTATTTTTTATGATAATTTCAACAACTCAGTTGGATTGAGACTCCACATAAAATTAAAGGGAAATATGTTTTTAGTTTTTATTTAACTAATCATAGCAATAGGATTTAACAGATTTGACGTTCCCAAGATGGCTTTTTTGGCAGAATCATAATGTGCTGTACTTACTTTGACCAGCAGGGAGCACTCTAAGTACATAGACCTGACTGTGCTCCAAACTGACACAAACATTGTCTTCAGTAAATCACATTGAATTGAAGTTGAAGTATGGTAATATGATCTAACAGTTTTGTAATTCACTTCAAATATAAAGTTATTATCATGAGACCACATTTTGTTTAGATATAATTTCCCTTCCCTAAATACAGTTGTCAATGTGTGTTTGTTTAAGCACGTTTTCTCTCCAAGGTTTTATTTTCCTCGATATCTGCATTCGTTTGTAGTTTCAATCTTCTCTATGTTTACCGTCTTAATAGGCTCATCATTTCCATTTTTGTCATTTATCAGACGCTCTTACCCAGAGCCAATTACAGTTGTGAGTGTATACATAGTCATACTGGTCCCTCATGGGAATCGAACCCACAAMCCTGGCATTGCAAGCAACATGCTCCACCAATTGATCAACACGGGACTATATCATTCACTTTCTTTTCTACCTATAATTTCACACATTAATGGTAACACACTCAATGAATGGTGCAACTCCCTGTCTGACTCATTATAATTGCAGATGGGACCAAATACAGATATTCAATATTAATTTGACCAGTTCGCCACAGCAGGTAAATAATCCTACAGCAACAGAAAATGTGAAGTATTATATGGATTCTAATGAATGGACATTTTTGTAGGGGTTGATACATTTCTCATTAGAGCAGATCAAGTCTGACATTTTTAAAGTGGAATTTACTAACTTTAGAAGCCTTGTTAAACATTTACATTTACATTTAAGTCATTTAGCAGACGCTCTTATCCAGAGCGACTTACAACCCTGAATGCACTACAAGTTTGCATTTCGCAAGTGATCAAATGAAGATAGCATATATGTACCTCCAACACGTCCTAGGTAGGACCCACATCCCTGAAATGACACATTCTGCATTTAGGCTCCTTTTTCTAACCAGAGATGTGTTGAAAAGTCAGTTGAGCTCATGGCTGTTGAGCTCGTGGTTGACTGGCTGGATGTGACAGGAGGGAGGCTTGGAAAGTTTGAAGTCATGAGTTTTAATCATGTGCTGTGGCCACTCGCTGCCTGCTTGCCTGGGAGCATGGTGTGGCGTGGCGTGATGGCTCTCCTAAAGATGAGGTTCTGGGAAGCTGCCAGGTCCACTGGCACCACAGGCCTAGCTTCAGCCCACAGAAAGAGTCCCAGACCCAGGCTAGATCCAGGACGCTATGCCTAGCGATGCATGCTGGAGGTTTATTACTGAACTGTCACAGTAGTCACTGGCGGGTCAGTGTGGGAAGGAAGAGGGGAGGCCTGATAAAGACATCCTGGTTATTAGGCTGTGAGTTGTTAGAATGTAATACAGGATAGGCTGTTTAGTGAAATAAGACTATCTGTTTCTCTATGTGTTAGTATTTAACCTCTCTGGGATATGGGGGACGCAACCGTCCCACATGGCCAACATCCAGTGAAAATGCCGAGCGCCAAATTCAAATAAATGACTATAAAARAAAACTTTCACGAAATCACACATGTAATACACCAAATTAAAGCTCCACTTGTTGTGAATCCAGCCAACGTGTCAGATTTCAAAAAGGCTTTACGACGAAAGCACACCAAACAATTATGTTAGGTCAGTACCTAGTCACAGAAARACACAGCCATTTTTCACAAATAGCAGAAATAGAGATAAAATTAATCACTAACCTTTGATGATCTTCATCAGATGACACTCATAGGACTTCAGGTTACACAATACATGTATGTTTTGTACGATAAAGTTCATATTTATATCCAAAAATCTCAGTTTACATTGGCGCGTTACGTTCAGTAATGTTTTGCTTCCAAAACATCCGGTGATTTTGCAGAGAGACACATCAATTTACAGAAATACTCATCATAAATGTTGATGAAAATACAAGTGTTATGCATGGAATTTAGATAAACTTCTCCTTAATGCAACCGCTGTGTCAGATTTCAAAAAAGCTTTACCGAAAAAGCACACCATGCAATAATCTGAGTAYAGCTCAGGGCCCAAACAAGCCATACAGATATCCGCCATGTTGTGGAGTCAACAAAGTCAGAAATAGCATTATAAATATTCACTTACCTTTGATGATCTTCATCAGAATGCACTCCCAGGAATCCCAGTTCCACAATAAATGTTTGATTTGTTCGATAAAGTCCATAATTTGTGTCCAAATACCTCCTTTTTGTTTGCGCGTTTAGTACACAATCCAAACTGACGACGCGCGGGCAGGTCCAGGTGAAAGTTCAGACGAAAAGTCATATTACATTTCGTAGAAGCATGTCAAACTAAGTATAGAATCAATCTTTAGGATGTTTTTATCATAAATCTTCAATAATGTTCCAACCGGAGAATTCCTTTGTCTGTAGAATTGCAATGGAACGCAAGCTACCTCTCACGTGAACGTGCGTGACCAGCTCATGCCACTCTGGCAGACCTCTGACTCATTCAGCTCCCATTCCCCCCTCCTTCACAGTAGAAGCATCAAACAAGGTTCTAAAGACTGTTGACATCTAGTGGAAGCTTTAGGAAGTGCAATATGACCCCATGTCCACTGTATCTTGGATATGCTAAGAGTTGAAAAACTACAAACCTCAGATTTCCCACTTCCTGGTTGGATTTTTTCTCAGGTTTTCACCTGCCATATGAGTTCTGTTATACTCACAGACATCATTCAAACAGTTTTAGAAACTTCAGAGTGTTTTCTATCCAAATCTACTAATTATATGCATATTCTAGCTTTTAGGACTGAGTAACAGTTATTTACTCTGGGCACCTTTTTATCCAAGCTACTCAATACTGCCCCTCTGTCCCAAAGAAGTTAAGCGATGACCCATATTATTAGATAGTGTGGATAAATATTGTCAATTGACTGTGATACAAGTATTGCGGGATAATCATAAGCAATTAATTATGCATAACAATAGTCTCATTAAATTTGTCTCCATTCATGGTTTAACCATTTCACCCTGCCCTCTCCTGACATCTAGTTGAGTGTATAAACGTACAGTATGATACAGGGTACAGCATGGTTTAACCATTTCACCATGCCCTCTCCTGACATCTAGTTGAGTGTATGAACGTACAGTATGATACAGGGTACAGCATGGTTTACTTGTTTTACCACTACCATAAAACATGTACTTTATGAGACCGACTGTAGACACTGCTGGAGACACGGCACTTGTTTTGCTCTTCCTTGAAGACCCTTAATTATGGTATAGTGTCTAGTCTGCCTCTAAGACTTTATCATTGTTCATCAGTACATTGAAAAGAAGCAAATCGTTATTACCTTTACATGTGATCTGGTAGAAAAAGACAACTTCAATGAAAGGTAATTGTAAGAATTGTACTGGTATATTATTTCAACACTTTTGAGTTGGACAACCAGCACACATTTTAGGTTTTAATTCACATTGTATAAAACATTTTGTTCAATGTTTTCAGGATTTTTTAATTACAAATGAACAATTTGTCAAATGATTATTTGCAGTGTATTTGATTTTTTAATCATTCACCTTTTCGACTTTTGTAATTGTACAATCTTTATTTATKCAAATCACATCAACATGAAAACAATAATATTGTTGATATAATATAATTATTTATGTAAGAATAATAATTATTGAATGTCTCTGAACAAGGGTTGCTAGGGAACTTTACCACTCTCAACTAGGGTTGCTAGGGATCTTTTGAAGTTTACCAGGAAATGGACAGAATTTTGGTAACTTAAAATGTTTGGGGAGAATTTTATCAGAAGACATCAAGTGGCCTTTTTGGGTATTTTAGATTATCACAGGTATTTATAATTATCTCTGGCCCTTTGTGTGGCCTTATCACATGTAAAATATTTAAAATTATAAAATAAGATGATTTACAAATAAAAACTTCAAAATCCTAAATATAAGGGATCAACTTAGTAAATACCATTGGTTTTAAATAATATTTTTTACACATTAAAATAAATGAAAATGTCAATGTTATATATTTGTTGTTAATGTTTTGCCGCCAAACTGTTGGTAGTTGGGGGAAAAAGTCAATAGTTGGAAGAGTTGCAGAGCTAATTGAAGATGTCATTGTTGATTAGATGCTTTTTTCATTAATTGGGGTAAAACATTTTYCCCCCATTTTTCGCAACACCCATCTCGGCTATATACAGTATATACAAATACTTCTTGCTATGTTAATTACCAAAATTGCCGAAGATTTTGGTAAATTTGCAACCATACTGTGAACACATTCAGACAACATGAGAAGCAAGAGTAGCTCTCTGTATTTATTTTTTTTATGTTGAAGAATTTCCTGAAACGTTACCAGCGCGGCCGAGAATGTTATCTGTGTTCAAAGTGGATCTTAGCTAGTTTTATCTCCTTTTCACTGAATATTTCCAGACCCCAGGGAGAGCTGTACATCTCAGGGGAGGAGGCAGGTCTCAGCGCAGCCAGCCACAGGCTCACAGACAGCACCACTCCTTTTCAGATTGGTAGAAAAAGGACAGACAGTGCGATCGATCGGTTCAGGTCTGTGTCCCACATGGCCCCCTATTCCTTATATAGTGCACTACTTTTGATCAGAGCCCTATGGGCAATGTCAACAGTAGTGCACTATATAAGGAATAGGGTGTAATTTGGGATTTGGCCCATTTGTCATGATGATGACAAATGACTATGTTGCAGGCAGCCCATGGAGGACGGACAACAAAATCACTGAGAGTTTTTCCATTACACAGCCAGAGGAATGTTCTTTTCACAGAGTTAGATGTCACAGAGCAGGAGAACAGGGATTTTTACCAAGTTAACTAAAGCACTGCCACCCACCCAATGTGTGATAAGGAAGGATTTACAGAGAGAGCAGGTAGTGTATAGTTTACTTCACAGCTTGCCTTTTATGTAGGATGATGGTGCTCCTCAGAGTGTATACACACACAAACACACACACACACCTTATGTTCTTCTATCCTCGTGGGGACCTAAAATTAATTTCAATGAAAAATCCTATTTTCCCTAATCCCTAAAATGAACCCTGATTCTAACCCCTAAGATTGAAATAGCCTTTACTCCCCTCATCTCCTCATGGGGATGTGGGAAATGGGAGAAATTTCCTTGTTTTACTATCCTTGTGGGGACTTTTGGGGATAGAAGAACAAGACCACACAGACACAGACACACACACACACACACAC
>NW_019942562.1:772934-779909 GCF_002910315.2 Salvelinus sp. IW2-2015 | reverse complement strand
ATGATTGTGGGGACGCAACCGTCCAACAATGGCCAACATCAGTGAAAATGCCGAGCGCCAAATTTCAAATAAATGACTATAAAGAAACTTTTCACGAAAATCACACATTAATACACCAATTAAGCTCCACTTGTTGTGAATCCAGCCAACGTGTCAGATTTCAAAAAGGGCTTAGACGAAAGCACCCAAACAATTATGTTAGGTAGTACCTAGTCACAGAAAAACACAGCCATTTTTCACAAATAGCAGAAATAGAGAATAAAATTAATCACTAACTTTGGATGATCTTCATTCAGATGACACTCATAGGACTTTCAGGTTACACAATACATGTTATGTTTTGTAACGATAAAGTTTCATATTTATATCCAAAAATCTCAGTTACATTGGCGCGTTACGTTCAGTAATGTTTGCTTTCCAAAACATCCGTTATTTGCAGAGAGGACACACATTTACAGAAATACTCATCATAATGTGATGAAAATACAAGTGTTATGCATGGAATTTTGATAAAACTTCCTCCTTATGCAACCGCTGTGTCAGATTTCAAAAAAGCTTTTACGAAAAAGCACAACCATGGCAATAATCTGAGTAACAGCTCGGCGCACAAAACAAGCCATACAGTATCCGCCATGTTGTGGAGCAACAAAGTCAGAAATAGCATTATTAAATATTCACTTACCTTTGATGATCTTCATCAGAATGCACTCCCAGAATCCCAGTTCCACAATAAATGTTTGATTGTTCGATAAAGTCCATAATTTGGTGTCCAAAACACTCCTTTTTTGTTTGCGCGTTTAGTACACAATCCAAACTGACGACGGCGCGGGCAGGTCCAGGGAAAGTTCAGACGAAAGTCAGTATTACATTCGTTCAGAAGCATGTTCAAACTAAGTATAGATCAATCTTTAGGATGTTTTTATCTATAAAATCTTCAATAATGTTCCACGCCGAGAATTCCCTTGCCTGTTAGAATTTGCAATGGAACGCAGAGCTATCCTCTCACAGTGAACGTGCGTGACCAGCTGCATGCCACTCTGGCAGAACTCTCTGACTCTTCAGCTCCCATTCCCCCCTCCTTTCACAGTTAGAAGCATCAAACAAGGTTCTAAAGACTGTTGACCATCTAGTGGAAGCTTTAGAAGTGCAATATGCCCATGTCCACTGTATCTTGGATCATGCTAAGAGTTGAAAAACTACAAACTCAGATTTCCCACTTCCTGGTTGGATTTTTTCTCAGGTTTTCACCTGCCATATGAGTTCTGTTATTACTCACACGACATCATCAAACAGTTTTAAGAACTTCAGAGTGTTTCTATCCAAATCTAACTAAATGTATATGCATATTTCTAGCCTTTTAGGACCTGAGTAAACAGTTATTTACCTGGGGCCACCTTTTATCCAAGCTATACTATACATATATGCCCGCCTCTGTCCCAAAGAAGTTAAGCGTTTTATGACCCATATTATTAGATAGTTGGATAAATATTGCAATTGACTTGTGATACAAGTATTGCGGGATAATCATAAGCAAATTAATTATGCATAAACAATAAGTCTCATTAAATTTTTGTCTCCATTCATGGTTAACCATTTTCCCCTTGCCCTTCCTGACATCTAGTGAGTGTAAATAAAACGTACAGTATGATACAGGGTAACAGCATGGTTTAACCATTTCACCATGCCTATCCTGACCATCTAGTTGAGTGTATGAACGTACAGTATGATACAGGGAACAGCATGGTTTACTTGTTTTACCCACTACCTATAGAAACATGTACTTTATGAGGACCGCTGTAAGACAACTGCTTGGAGAACACGGGACTTGTTTTGCTCTCCTTGAAGACCCTTAATATAGGTATAAGTGGCTAGTCTCGCCTCTAAGATCTTATCATTGTTCATCAGTAATTGAGAAAAAAGCAAATCGTCTATTAACCTTTATCATGTGATCTGTGGTTAGAAAAAGACAACTTCAATGAAAAGGTAATTGTAAGAATTGTACTGGTATATTGATTTCAACACTTTTGAAGTTGGGACAACCAGCAACATTTTAGGTTTTAATTCACATTGTCATAAAACATTTGTTCAATGTTTATCAGGATTTTTAATTACACAAAATGAACAATTTGTCAAATGATCATTTGCAGTGTATTGAATTTTTAATCATTCACCTTTTCGACATTTTGTAATTGCTACAATCTTTATTTATGCAAATCACATCAAACATGAAAACAACTAATATTGTTGTATAATATAATTATTTATGTAAGAAATAATATTTGAATGTTCTCTGAACAAGGTGTTGCTAGGGAACTTTACCACTCTCAACTAGGGTGCTAGGGATCTTTGGAAGTTTACCAAGGAAATGGACAGAATTTTGGTAACTTAAAATTTTGGGGAGAATTTTAATCAGAAAGACATCAAGTGGCCCTTTTTGGTATTTTAGATTATCACAGGTAATTTATAATATCTCTGGCCCTTTGTGTGGCCTTATCACATGTAAAATATTTAAAATTTATAAAATAAGATGATTTACAAATAAAAAACTTCAAAATCCTAAATATAAGGGATCAACTTAGTAAATACCATTGGTTTTAAAATAATATTTTTACACATTAAAATAAATGAAAATGTCAAATGTATTATTTTTGTTAATGTTTTGCCGCCAAACTGTTGGTAGTTGGGGGAAAAAAGTCAATAGTTGGAAGAGTTTGCAGAGCTAATTGAAGATGTCATTGTTGAATAGATGCCTTTTTTCATTAAATTGGGGTAAAACATCTTTTCCCCCATTTTTCCGCACACCCCATCTCGGCTATAACAGTATATACAAAAACTTCTTGCTATGTTAATTACCAAAATTGCCGAAGACTTTGGTTAAATTTGCGAACCCATACTGTGAAACATTCATGACAACATGAGAAGCAAGAGTAGCTCTCTGTATTTATTTTTTTTTATGTGAAGATTTCGAAACGTTTACCAGCGCGGCCGAGAATGTTTATCTTTTCAAAGTCGGATCTTAGCTAGTTTTATCTCCTTTTCACTGAAGTATTTTCAGGACCCAGGAGAGCTGTACATCTCAGGGGAGGAGGCAGGTCTCAGCGCAGCCAGCCCACAGGGCTCAACAGACAGCACCACTCCTTTCAGATTGGAGAAAAGACAGACAGTGCGATCAGATCGGTTCAGGTCTGTGTCCCACAATGGCCCCCTATTCCTTATATACGGCACTACTTTTTGATCAGAGGCCCTATGGGCAATGTCACAGTAGTGGCACTATATAAAGGATTAGGGTTGTAATTTGGGGATTTTGGCCCATTTGTCATGTGATGAACAAAATGACTATTGTTGCCAGGCAGCCCATGGAGGACGGACAAACAAAATCATCTGAGAGTTTTTCCATACACAGCCAGAAGGAATGTCTTTTCCACAGAGTAGATGTCACAGAGCAGAGAACAGGGATTATTTACCAAGTTACTAAAGCACTGCCACCACACCAATGTTGTTGATAAGGAAGGATTTACAAGAGAGCAGGTAAGTGTATAGTTTACCTCACGCTGCCTTTTATTTTCAAACATAAAAACAATGAATCATTGTCCCTCAGAGTGAACACTCACAAACACACACACACACACACACACGACACACAACACACACACACACACACACACACAAACACACACACACACCAGTGGAGTGCTGGCTGAGGGAGGCGGCTCATAATAATGTCTGGAATGGAGTAAATAATGGTATCAAAAGATTGTGGTTTCCATGTGAACTCCCATTCCAGACATTATTATGAGCTTTTCCTCCCTTCCTCCCACTGACCACACGCACATGTTTGAGCTTCCCTGTATTATGCTAGGATTAACATTGTAGGAATACAAAACAGTAACAAAAGCTAAAATATATATTTCAGAATTGACTGGAAAATGGTATGTGTCCACTTACACGTAAAAAAAAAAAAGAAGGTATTGTTTGATAACTAAAAGCAATGCCTATCTTTTTTTGAGAGATATTTTACTCACACACAGAGTTCACATTGGGGTGTTGTTATAAACTAGTAGAAATTCCCCCACTGTAAAACAGAGCCCAGGTTCAGACCATTTTGTATATTTGGACAGTTGAATATGTGAATGTGGTAAGAGTTCTGAGCTATTATCCTTACTCATACTCATGTGGTCCCAAATGGCACCCTATTCTGTAATAGTGCTGTGGGTTGTGGTCAAAAGTAGTGCACTATATCTATATAGGGAATAGGTGGCATTTGGGACACAACCTCTGGTATGAGTATTAGTTGTGATATCAGACAGGCGTTTGTCTCAGTTCAGAACAGGACAGGGGTTTCGTGCCAGGACCCAACATCTAGAGGCTCTTTCAAGTGCTCGTCGCCTCCTCCAACTTCGTCAGTGCAGAGCCGTGTTGTTGTGGTCTACACGCTGCTCAAAACACAGCTTCTGAGGAGAACCCCGCTTCCTTTTTACTTGTGATGTGTGTGTTGTTGTGTGTGGTGTGTGGTGTGTGTGTTGTGTGTTTGTGTTGTGTGTGTGTTGTGTGTGTGTGTGTGTGTGTGTGTGTGTGTGTGTGTGTGTGTGGTGTGTGTGTGTGTGTGTGTGTGTGTGTGTGTGTGTGCCAGATGTCCTCACAAGAATATTAAACCAACAAAAAATCTGAGGGGTTAAGGTTAGGGGTTAGGGAACATAGGATTTTGATTGGGAATCAATTGTTAGTCCCCAAAATTGTGTTTGTGTGTGKGTTCGCTCTCATTTAAAGGGTTATTCCCAGTGCGTGAGATGCTACCACTCTTGTCCTTATCTCTCCCTTTTCCCCTATACTACACATCCACACTCTACGGAGGACACCTCTCTACGGAGGACAGGGCCCAGCATCTTGGCCCAATAAACCAGTAGATGAAAGCCTAGTGTCATCGTCCTGCTGTCTAACGCCATCTTGTCCTGTGTGTGTATTTCTTTATGTTTGTTTGTGTTATTGTGTGTGTGTGTGTATTTCTTTATGTTTGTTTGTGTTATTGTGTGTGTGTGTATTTCTTTATGTTTGTTTGTGTTATTGTGTGTGTGCCCGCCCTTACATCTCAGTGTGTCACAGGATGCACTAGGTGCCAACACTCATCTGTCAGCGATGGTACAGGCCCTGGCACGGCCTCTAACACAGCACTGGACCCTCTCCAAGTCACACAGGTAGGCAGGCAGACAGACAGACAGACAGACAGACAGACAGACAGGCAGGCAGACAGGCAGGCAGGCAGGCAGACAGACAGACAGGCAGACAGGCCAACCCACACCAGCCTTCATTCTCCCAGCGATGAGCGTGAGCTGGCACATTTCAGCATCATGCCAACACAAAATAAAAGGGGATCTTTGATCTCTTTCTAGCTACCCGTTGGAATATATTCTAAGTCTGAGTCCCAAATTGCACCCTATTCCCTAAGTAGTGCACTGCTTTTGACCTGAGCCCTGGTCAAAAGTAGTGCACTACAAATGGAATAGGATGCCATTTGTGACTCATTCTAAAACGTCTGATGCCGTGACACCCGGTGGCATGGCTGTAGTATCTGTAGCTTGAGGGAAGCTCTCACTACAGCACAACATAGGCCGTATCTAACTATCCTAAGCCCCTGTATGCTATAGTAACACTGTCCACATGTAGCTGCTACAACTTAACCATCCAGCCAGTGGGAATCAGAGTCTAATACACACAGCTCTCCACAGAGAGTCCAGCTCCTAAGATCCTTACAGTGCCGTTGAATTGCTGTTTATTTTCTCTCCCTCCATAATGGATTGGCCAATTTCAACTCATCTGAGATAATTCACTGTAGAGTTAGACACATAATGGCTAACAAAGCTCAGGCCCATTCAACCTCAGCATATGATTAAGCTGGAAATTAGCCTGCTAGCGCGCAAGCTAATCTAAATAATAAATACTCCACGGCTGGGGGGAGAGAGCGTGGGCTGTCAATGTCTTAGGACTCAGAAGGACCCCTACCCCGTCAGAGTTGAGCTGAGTGTCCTATACGCTTATAGGTGTCTATGGAGATGCCTGTCTGTCTATGTGCCGCTGGGCTGGGCGGAATTGACTGGGCCAGCGTGAGGAAGGAAGCGGAGGGAGATTGAGCAGAGAGATATGTCAGGGATATGGAGGATGTCATTACCCCAGGGGGTTGGGAGAGAAACAGGAGCCCCCAAGCCAAGTTTCATCAAGCCAGCCCCCCCGCTATCAGTGGCTGGGTGGATCCTGGTTAATGTGTGTTCCCGCGGTGCAGAGCAGTATTAAGCACCAGGTGGAACGGGAAAGCATCCCGTGACTGGAATGATATGGTAGAGGGAGGGAGGGAGACTGTTTTCATTTAATCATTTTGTTTCTTTTTTTTCTCTCACCTCTCCAAGCTCCAGGATTATAAAGATGCTTTGTGTATCTCTGTGTGGATGTGTATCTCTGTGTGGATGTGTATCTGTGTGTGGATGTGTATCTCTGTGTGGATGTGTATCTCTGTGTGGATGTGTATCTACCACACAATACACATCCACACAGATACACATCCACACAGATACACACCCAACACAATACACATCTAGATACACATCCCCACAAGAATACACATCTAGATACAACATCCACACAGAGATTACACATCTAGATACACATCACACAGAATACACCATCTATATACACATCCACATCCATACAAGAACACATCCACACAGATACACACTGATACACATCCACACATCCACACAGAATACACACCACCAAACACATCTAGAACATCCACACACAGATTCAACACATCCACACCTCACAGTTACACACAGCATACCACACATCCATCCACACAAAATCATCCACCATCCACACAAATACACATTTAGATACCATCCACGACAATTACAATCCACCACAGATATACACATCTAGATACACACCACACACAATACACATCCACACAGAGATACACACCACACA
>NW_019942562.1:770961-772229 GCF_002910315.2 Salvelinus sp. IW2-2015 | reverse complement strand
GATGTGTATCTGTGTGTGGATGTGTATCTAGATGTGTATCTCTGTGTGGATGTGTATCTCTGTGTGGATGTGTGTATCTGTGTGTGGATGTGTGTATCTGTGTGTGGATGTGTGTATCTCTGTGTGGATGTGTGTATCTCTGTGTGGATTTTATCGCTGTGTGGATTTGTATCAGGATGTGTATCTGTGTGGATGTTATCTCTGTGTGGATTCGTATCTGGATGTTATCTCTGTGTGGATGTGTATCTCTGTGTGGATGTGTATCTGTGTGGATGTGCATCTGGATGTGTATCTGTGTGGATGTTATCTCTGTGTGGATGTGTATCTGGATATGTATCTGTGTGGATGTGTATCTCTGTGTGGATGCTATCTCTGTGTGGATGTTTATCTGGATGTGTATCTATCTCTGTGTGGATGTATCTCTGTGTGGATGTGTATCTGTGTGGATGGTATCTCTGTGTGGATGTGTATCTGTGTGGGGATGTGTATCTGTGTGGGGATGTGTATCTGGATGTGTATCTCTGTGTGGGTGGGTGAGTATGTGTTTTATATTTTTTGTGCCACATTATAGCCTTGTCTAAGTTTTAGAAGAGGAGCAATGTTGAGCTTTGAAGAATCTCCATTAAAATGAGCAGCTGAAAAGTTGTATTTGTTCGCTTCATCCTTGACCTTTGACCTATCTCCAGTACTGTACCTTCATATGGGAAGATGTTTTCAGTCGTTAAGCCTCATGTCACATGGCAGCTATGAATCACTGAAGCCTCGCTCCAGTCTCTGTGGTCAGCTGTTGTCAGTCGGACCGCTCTGCAGTACGGTCGCACAGCTCTGCACCATCCTACTATGACCACACATTCCAACCACGCTCCTGGTCATGTAAGGKCAGGTTGTGCCTGAGCACAAAAGTGGGTTTTGGTTGGGAGCGAATCCCTCTCCTCTCCCCACAACAGACCCCAGGGATGTTGGCCATGCAGTCCCTCTCTATCGTTCTCTGTTACCCTCCATTCTCCATCATAACCCCAAAGGGACGACACCCAGTCCGGTCTCCCTCCCTCCCTCCCTCCCATTAAAAGGGCTGTGTTGGTGGGACACCTCTCCACCAAAAGGGGAAAACAGATGGATGACGAATTGAGAGAGAGCCGCCTGTGAGTCGGTCAGTTGTGGCGGTCTGTCCTGGCTGTCCTATGTGACAGAATGGCTGACTGACTGGTTGGACTGACTGACTGACTGACTGACTAGTTGGCTTGACTGACTAGTTGGCTTGACTGACT
>NW_019942562.1:764845-769457 GCF_002910315.2 Salvelinus sp. IW2-2015 | reverse complement strand
TTGCTGTTTGGGGTTTTAGGCTGGGTTTCTGTACAGCACTTTGAGATATCAGATGATGTACGAAGGGCTATATAAATACATTTGATTTGATTTGATTTATGGAAAGAAGAAGGTAGAGGGAAGTCCTGGAGGTTGTTATCATGGAAACTGCATGGTCTCTTCACAGGTTAGAGAGTTGAACCATCAGTTCAGTCCGTACATCTAGTACATGCTAATGTAAGGGACGTCACTCTGCTTGATATAGCAAGTTCCAATTCCGCCCATACCTGGCGCGAACACTGCCTTGCTAACACACGTGACTGCCCTCCTGAAGTGTCTCACCAGTAGGCGCCACACTAAAAGCTATCCATTCGCTGGCGCAAGTAGGGACACTTCAGGCTGAGGAGAAAGTTTCACGCATTCCCATGTGCTACACTCACCCCTCACACTTCCTCAACATCGACCCCAGTGTTGAGCTGAACGCAACTGTAGATCCGGGTCACGGCACCACTGTAAAGAACGTCACGCTGCTTGCTTAGCGAGTACCACTTCCTCCCAATTCAGCCCATACTTTGCACAAACTCGGTACCTCTGCCTTGCTAGCACACGTTACTGCCCTCCCGAAGCGTATTACCAGTCAGCGCATTGCAAAAAGCTAGCTATTTGCTGGCGCAATTAGGGACAATTCAGGCTGAGGAGTACATTTAATCACAGTTATCATATGTAATCTTTGGTGTTTGGAATCACAGTTATCATATGTAATCTTTGGTGTTTGGAATCACAGTTATCATATATTTATTTATTATATTATTTATTTACAAAAAAAGTCTAGAAGTTTAGAAGGTTCAGAGCAGCAGAGGTAATAAGCAGTAGGCCTACATTTTGGTGTCAACAAGGCTCTTGAGCCAGTGATTTTAATAGGCCTTAGGGCGTACTCAAACTGTGTCATACACACACTCACAATAACTCACTTAGTCACTCACTCACCCCTGAAAACAAACGACACTGGTGTTGAGTTGAGCGTGTGAGACGTGACACGTCTGGCGAGATGGAAACACTTCCTCCTGTGAACTGGGCGCCCACTGTCATCGCAACCCCTACCCAGTTAACCTCCAACCCAGGGGTCAACGTGACAACGAGCCCACTGAGGATTTGGGTGTGTGTGGGCGTGCAGATAGTGTGTGTGTTTGCGCGTTTGCAGCCACAGGTGCCTGGTAGAGTGTTAAGGGGTCTTTTGAGGCCTTCTCACCATCTGTTTCCAGGGTGATGAGCCAGGGCGGAGGGGGTTACCAAMACATGCCTGGAGGAGGGAGGGAGGGGAAGGGGGCAGGCAGAGGGGGCTAATGGGGAGAATGGCAGGTGCCTGTGGATGTTACCCCCTCTGTTGCCCCCTTCAACGGGGGGAGTCAGGGATAATTACGGGGTCGAGGTTAGGGTGGAGTGTGAGAGGAGTTCGTTGGATCTCAAGGTCAGAGGTCAGAACAGAGTCAAGAGCATGCACGCCACTCAGAGGCACTTCCTGCTGTGTGTGTTAACTTAATATCTGATGAGGAACGAGGAGTCACATGTGCAGGCCATGTGGTTCAAGGCCTGTGTGATGGGAGGGAGTGGGGTTGGCCATGTTACTAGTCATCATGTTGAGAGGGAGTGGGGTTGGTCATGTTACTAGTCATCATGTTGAGAGGGAGTGGGTTTTGGTCGCCATGTACTAGTCATCATTTGAGAGGGACGTGGTTTGGGTCATGTTACTCTAAGTCCCTCAATGTAGTTGAGAGGGAGTGGGGTTGGTCATGTTACTAGTCATCATGTTGAGAGGGAGTGGGGTTGGTCATGTCACTAGTCATCATGTTGAGAGGGAGTGGGGTTGGTCATGTCACTAGTCATCATGTTGGGAGGGAGTGGGGTTGGTCATGTTACTAGTCATCGTGTTTTCTCATAGCTCTATGTGGTATCTCAGCCGATAATACAAAGTTATAAATAAAAACAATCCAACCACAACGTAATTGACCTGTACTGTATTAGTATACAAATACTGCAACCGGTGTGGTGTGATGGGGGGTGGAGGTGTAGAGGAGGGGGGTGTTAGTTTGGGATGCTTGGAACAGCTGCTGATTAACATGACATGGCTTTCACTCTCTCCCTCTATCTCCCATTGCTCTCTCCTTCTCGCTCTCKCTCTCTCTCTCCCTCTTTATCTCTCTCTCCCTCTCTACCGCCCATCACTGTCTCCTTCTCTCTCGCTTTCTCCCACCGCTCTCTCTCTCGCTCTCTCTCTCTCCCCCCTCCTAAACCTTCTCTTTTTCCGTCTCTCTCTCTCTCTCTTTGCAGAGGAGGAAGAGGAGGATGAAGAGATCACAGAGCTGAAGCCTGGTCCAGAATCTGACCAGCATGAAGAGGAGGACAGCAAGGAGACGAAAGAGGGTAAGAAGAGGGGGATTGGGTGTAATTAAATAATTTACAGTAAAGACGTGGAAAGATGAAGGAATGCTGAAGGCAACTCTAGTTTAAGCTGAAGGGAATGTCTGCATCCTAAATGGCACCCTATTCCCTACGTAGTGCATGGCTTTTGACCAGAGACCTATGGACCCTGGTCAAAAATAGTGGACTATAAAGGGAATAGGGTGTAATTTGGGAGACGACCTCAGCCTAGCACTAGCCTTTTCATCTCCCACATCTCCAGTCAAACTGTCACTAAACAAAGCCGTTGAAGCGTGAGTGAGCGGTCACTCGCGTGTGACACCCGCTGGCGTATCGGATGCCAATCTCTGTGGCCGAGGTCCAGCTTATCGGCCCGTGGCACTGAGGGTCAGACCTGATTAAAAACGTGTCACTTGACCCCTCTGTCGGACTTCAAAGACAACGGAGGAGACTGAGAGGGGGACGGAGAGGGGGACGGAGAGGGGGACTGAGAGGGCATTCTTTGTGAGGCAAGGCTGGTGCAAGGAGTAAATAACTTCACTAAAGGAGGGTAGAATGCGTCTTTGTTGAGGCCAGGGGCTGGCCCTGTTTAAACACACAGAGATATAGGCACACTCACACCCTTAAACACGCCCAGGGTTCCTGTGTACCCTGACTTTGATCACCCCTTTGTCGTCCTTATGAGTTGTCAGAAACAGAACCCAGAGAATCAAGTGGTCTGAGATCAAAGAGTCAGCCCTGTAATGGGGACTGCATAGGGATAGACAAAATGACATCATGCAGAGGGACATCACAACTAGCAACCCCACAATAGACTTTACAACAAGGTGTGCAAATCTCTAAGACCATTTTATTTAGTACCACAGAAACCATATCAAGGCCCCTTCCTTCGCGCTCCCTTTGGCAAATCAGACCATCGACTCTATCCTCCTGTCCCTGTTTAAAACAAAAGCTTTAAACAGGATGTACCTAGTGGAAATTATCAATATGGAGTGGTCAGAATTTAAGCCAAATGTGAGGCTACAAGACCGTTTTGCTAGTACACGACTTGGATATGTTCTGGGATTCATCCGATAGATTGATGAGTTTGGATCACATCCAGTCACTGGCTTTCATCAATAAGTGCTAGACGACGTTGTCCTCAAGTGACCATAATGACGTATCCCACTAAAAACCATGGATTACAGGAGTATCCACGTGCGCCTGAAGGCATGAGCTGCAGTTCACAAGGAATCGGAACACGGAATGATGCCATACCGGACAGCCCGTAAGAACTTCGACGTGCCATCAACCAGAAAGGGCCGTTATAAGAGGAAGAACGGAATCCTAATTATTAAAGCACCTCAGCCCTCAGTGGATTGTGGGCCAGGGTTTGGCAGAGGATGCAAGATTATAAAGAGAAAATCCACCGTAAATACCCAGTATGACGCAGACCTTCCCAAATATGCCTTTTATGTCGCTTTGACGCGACCACACCTGACGCTCTCTCACACTCACACCGCTCTTCCATAAGTTTCACTTTGTCACATGCACAAGTACACACCGGTCGCAAATGCTCTCAAATTGCAAGCCTTAACCAATACAGGGGCCTGAAACATCATACACTGACTTTTGACCCAAAACCACAGCAATCATCTCGTCCACTCTCACTCTCCAAGCATGTCTGCTACAGCAGGTAAACTCACACTCACTCGCTGTGTTGTTTGCGTGCTCACATCTCACTCGCTACACACGCATAAGTAAAAACTTTTTTCTACACACTAATCTAATGTCAATTAGTTAGATTATTTTCCACCCATTACTAAAATGGTTGTTCAGTTTGAATGGTTAATGTTCCCAGATTGGGAGACTGACAGGAGTAGGATGCTCGCTACTCGCACGCTCTCTCGCACGCTCGGGGGAGGAATGGCTCTCACCGCTGAGGTGTCTCGACGCGCACGCAGCGTGAATGAGATTGGCTCTTCAAGCTCCGGAAAAACGGTCTGAAGGAGGCTGGGTCACATTGTGGTTGTGACACCGCGCACGCACGCGCATTGGGAGGGAAGAGAGAGGAGGTTTTGGAAAAAGGAGCTGAGGCAGGCAGAGCATAGGATTGAAATCTGTTCGAAGCTATAGCATCACAAGGGAAGAGTGGTATGGTCAAGGAAGATTGGTGTCAAAATTAAACAGAGTGAGCAGATTGCCAGTTTGAGTTCTGGAGGTGAAATGGAAGGGG
>NW_019942562.1:755039-764820 GCF_002910315.2 Salvelinus sp. IW2-2015 | reverse complement strand
GAGGATTAATGAAGTATGAGAATGAGTAGAGAGAGTAATGGGTAGGAGAGGAAGTAGAGAATAGATAACAGAATGAAAACAAGTTAAGAAGTAAGGGACAAAGAAAGTGGTGAGAGTCGAGAGAGAAAACTATTCAAGGTCTCGATGATGAACTGCTACGAGCTGTGCACACTATTAGCTAACCCTTTCACACCGGTCACATCCATACTGTTTTATTAACTTTTTTGCTCTGTTTGAAACCAGGATTTCTACTTGACATCGTATCTGCACATCTATCACTTCATGTTCATTTCGTAATATAATTAGCTTGCGTCACTTGCATAGTTATTTCTTACTCCTTCTCCCTTTGCAACACTGTATAACGATTTTCTATGTGTTATTGCTTTACTTTGTTTATTCTATGTGTAATCTGTTTTTTTTGGCACCACTGCTTGTTTATTGGCCAGTCGCATTGTAATGGAACTTGTTCTCAACTAGCCTACCTGATTAAATAAGGTGAATAAAATAAAACATCCGATCTGCATGCAAATGTTACTAAATACTTCATGGACGGAAGCATATTTGCAGAGAGAGGAAAGAAGAGAGGAACCCTCCTGGCCAAAATTATATATGACAGATATTCCTAGATACACGCCTAAAGATTCGAAAAATCAATTTGATTACTCTATCTAATTTGGAGGGAAATATGATGTGCCATCACAGCGCAGATTTGTAACTGTTGTCCAGAAAAAGGGCAACCAGTAAAACACATTAATGACCATATTTATTTTCCTTTTTACTTTAACTTTTGGATCTTTACAAAAATGTATATAGACAATACGACATTAACATTTCTTTCTTCTTTTGCCTTGTGTAGTGTTATAGTTACTGTTCACCTTTTATTGTTTATTTCACTTGCTTTGGCATATCACATATGTTTCCTTTGCTAAATTCGCACTTGAATTGAAGTGAGAGGTAACGAGCGATCACACGCGTCAAGCGAGCCACTGTTGAAGATCTGGAAAGACATGACTGAATTGAGGAACACTGCCTGAGTCTCTTGGTCCTGCAAGCCAAAGGACAGAGCCTCAGAGCCCTAATAGAACCTGGTCGTCTCATAACAGGCTCCTAACATAGTACATTAGACAGAGCTAGAGCAATAGCAGAGCCCAACAAGAGCCATAGCACCATAGTGAGCCCCAACAGAGCCCAGGCAGAGCCCAGGCAGAGCCTCTAACGTAGCTCGAGACGCCTAGGCAGAGCCCTCTTAAAAGTTGCCCTAGCAGAAACCCTAACAAGGCCTAAACAGAGCCCTGAGAGCAGAACCTAGTAGAGTGCACCTATACAGAGCGCTAGCAGAGCCCGACAGGCCTCGTAACAGATCTAATTACCCTAGCAGAGCTCGCCTAACAAGCCCTAACGACAGAGGCTAACAGTACCTAGCAGGCCTAACAGAGCAGGCACATCAATAGTTCGAAATAGCACTAGTATTTGTTGCAGAGCAGAGACCTACATACCTTAGCAGAGCCCTAACAGAGCCCTAACAGGCAAGAGCTCCCGATAAGGTACCTATTTAGATGACCCTAACAGAGCTGAGGCCTATACATATTACCCCATCGTCTCAGAATCTCTTATACATTATAGTTACCATACGCTAGCGCACTGACAAAGCCTAAAACGATAGATCAGAACGTAGCAATAAGCCCTACGTCAGTCGCCAGGGCAGATCTACTAGCACGACTGCATGATGATCAAGGCCCACAGAGCCCTGCACATGGCTACTCTAGCAGACTTAGCACCTAAGCTAGAGACCCTTCTAGAGCGCAGCGTCCGCTCACTATCTTAGCGCGATGCTACAGTATCTCTAGCAGAGCAGTACTGCTATAAAGAGCTAGTGATAAGCAAGCGAAGCCTGTTCAGATTACCCTAGCATCACGAATAGTCAACAGCTAAGGCCCTGGCACCCGGCGCGCTGGAGATGTGTTGGATTTGATCATCTGAAGTATATGCTTGTTACTTTACTGCTCTGCTCTTTAAATTCATTGTGTTATTCTTATCATCTCTTACTTTTGTTTGTTGTGTGCTATTGTGTTATAGTGTAAAAGTGTCAGTATATTGGTTAGGTCTTATATTATTCCGCAGTTCCTTCACTAGTAAGAGTCTAATCTTGTACTGGGCGCATGTGACAATACAATTTGATTTGATAAAGGCATGTGAGTGTTGCGTCACCTCTAGAGTGGGAGAGAGAGAAAAGAAATGGGCCTGTGTTTCGGGGTTTAACTGGAATCAGACATTTGTCGACATTAATATCCATCGGATTGTGGGAAATACAATTAGAAGGAAACGCTCTGTTTGTAAAAGACCCCGCGAGCGAGAAACAGAACTTCTTCTCCGCGACTCTAATCTAGCGTCCTTGCTCACCGTCTCAGCGCAGAATAACAGCGAAGGTTGGGACCATGGCACAGCCGGTTGTGGAGATTGACTCCTCTCTCTCTCTTTCTCTGTCATTTAATATTTTATTTCGTTCTTCTTCTGTTCTTATATTCATTTCACACATCGTGTATGTTAGAGAATAGCCATCCCAGGGCTAACTCCTAATGATACACAAGGAAGCTGGGAGGGTCCATTTTGTTATCTTTCTTTCCTTTTTTTGATATAATTTCCCAGCACACATTTTCCAAACAGTGTCACTCACTTACCAAATTTTACCCTTCCTGAGAAGAGCAATGTGTGTGTGTCAAAGCAAGAGGCATGCAGGGTTAGACTGTCATACTGTATGGTACATTATCAGTTTATATCTAACGGGGGATTTACGGTCATTCCTCACCTGAATGTAGTCTATGGACCAAGAGAAACAGTCACCCTGAATAAAACGGAATTAATCTAGTAGCTAATACTGTAGTGACATTTGCCTTATGTAAGTAGTGGTGTCACTAAATTTCAAAAGACGGCATTGCCTCACTCTGTGTCAATGGCTGGTGATTTAGTAGAAGGTTTTATTCACGCTTAGAGTGTTTGAGTTTTTCTAACTGTGCACACGTTATGCTCAGACTCTTGCGATCGATTCAGTGACCTTCACCAGCATAACTTATCGAGTCGAGTAACTGATACAAGCATTATATGGCCATTCTCTCTCTCACAAATACGTCAACCTAAGATTGTACTGTGGTTCATGGTGCCTAGGAGCGGTCTCGAGTAGTCCTATCGAGTTTCAGGAGTATGTGCTTGCAGATGGAGATGTATGTATTCTCTTCTTCTCTAATCACACATGCTTGCAGAGCTGGGCTTCTGTGACACTTTCAGTTTCCCATGCACCTCTCATTTGTTGCAGTTGCCATAGACTACCTACAAGTAATGGTAGCTAACTTGACCCTCACAGCGCCGCGCATGACCTTACTTCAATCTTTCGCGTCTCCTAGTAACCAGCTCATGTAGGACAACAGCACTAGATGAAGACTTGCTAGAGCAAGCACTGCAACACCCGTGGTTAGAGTAGAGGCGGTGTCATTGGTGGTCAGTCCTTGCGATCATAGGCGTTTGTCTATGATCTGAGAGTGGTTATAGTATTTCGTCCAGCACCGAGTCTCTAGCCGCTCAGGCTATTTTTACCTGACCATACGGTGGGTGTGAGGTAAGAGTTATTGCCTCTGATTGTCTTCTTCCTAACTGAGATGTATGTTGACATCTAGTCTGAATGAGCTATTGTTGGAGCATTTACTGTTAACTTTGCATCAGCACTCTCTTTGAAATACTAAGCATGCTTATCACGACTGTGCACAGAATAGCTCAGACTGCACATTACATCGCAATTATATGTGTGATAGTTCTCTTATGGTATCATGATATGGTTTGCATGTGGCGAGAATAATCTTCGTGACATTTGAACCAGTAATCCACAATTTGACGACACCACTACACTAACTATGATATTTAACGCTTATGTAATTAGAAGTAGACCATTGTTTGGATCTAACAGCTGTTCTACTCCCTTTTCTAGACTGAACCAACATTAGTGGAGCAACACCACTTGTAAAGAAAAAATGACTCCTAGTCAATTTCTTTCTGCTGACGAAGGCATTTTTACGTTGCAAGATGTATTAGCTAGCTAGTATATTTCCTCGATTAACTAGCCATATCTTAGCCAGCACCTTTTGTGATATCTCCTCTTCTTCGCTCTGCTAATATGTGAGGTAAGTGTAATACAATATACTTTTAAATCATTTTCTCACAACGTCACAACCCAATTTCTACAGAACTCCTACTGGCGACACTGGTGTGTGTTGCTAACATTAGCTAACATATGTTGTTTTACACTTTGTTGCTTGTGTTTCGAGAATGTGAAAGTTGTAGCTTGTGATAGAGTCTTTGAGTTTTATGATCTTCCATGTGTGTGTGAGTGATGTAGTGTGTTTGTGCTTCTCGATGACCTGCAGTGACAATGTTGATTAGAGTAAAGTGTCATGAATCACTCGACAGGCAGCCTTTGTCACCGTAGTATGTGCTTTCTGGTAGATGTGAGTTGTTGTATGTGCGTGGATTTGTGGCGTGTGTGTGTATTCGATAGTCTCAGTGTCTTGATCTGACATATGTAACCTTGTGTCTTTCTTGTGTGTGTGTGGATTTTTTGCTGTATGGAATGTCGTTCTTCGAAAGCTACTTGCAATTCGTTGAAATTGTTGTGTGTTGTGTCTGTGTTGTATTTGAGTTTATGTATGTCTAATTTAATCTTTATTGATGCTATGGTATGAGTACTACTATGGTTGTAGTAAATACAAACAAGAGTTCAAGCAGGCACTGCGACACTCGGAAGTGACTCCCTTTTCGTCTGTCGCTAGGTGTCGCTTATATTTACATTGAGCCGTTGCTGGTAATTTGGGAGAGTTGTTTTCTGAAGACAATCATAGTTTTCATATGATTTGTGATAGCTAGCTCTTGTTCGTTATCTTCTTCCTCTCTCATCATTGTCTGTGGTGAGCGGTCTCTCTCTCCCTAACTATCCCTCAGGTAGCTATATTAGCTGCTCAATGCCTCTTTCTCTACAATCACTATCGTTATCAAGACACGTTACCTATCTAAACCTACCACACTACAGGAATAGGTCAGACCATTGATTTCTCGAAGTAGACCGGCAGATCGTCCGCTTAGATTACGAGATACTCGTCGGCAGGATACACAGACACATTAATAATAATATTTTCCATGTGAGTGGTCTGGGAAACGAGACCTCGAGAGGGGTATTCGTCATGCATTCTCTTAAATCAGTACAGCTACATTGCTTTATGTCCATCTGTTGACACAACCGCAGAACGGCTTAGTATACAAACGTAAACTATTCCATAGTGTGCTGTCTAGTGCCTGATAGACTCCTGAACCGCCTGTGAATACTCCTTGCTTCATTCGATATAATTTCTCACTTCCATTTATATCTGATTTATCATTGTCTGCGTGTGCATTTGATTGCATTCACTGTGCCTAACTCACCGAGTGAGTGAGACATATAGAAATTGTAGTGCTGATACGCTATCCTGATACATTAGAGCTGGCAGCATCCACTGGAACCTTTCCTCATTCGCTGCGAATGTGGCGCACTGTCTTTGTGTTGCATGGCCGAAAAGCTCCTATGTGGTGCCTGTTGCTACAATGACAATCATTTCAGTGCATGCACATCCTATGTTAAGCGTTTGTGGTCGCAGGAGGTTACTAAACAGGCTTACGGTTCGCGAGAAGCTACATATATGTCAGGTAGTTCCATTTCCTCACAATTCGGTATGTATCCGGCTGCCAGTTTATATTATGCCTCGAATAAAACTCGACACGAGATCATCTTCTACTCATATTGGTCATAAACTTTATCTCGGGTCAGTATTGCAGCGATATCTAAAAAAGGTGTTTAGTGAAATTCTGAGAGATTCTATTTATTATTATTTGTGGATGTCTTGTTAGTGACAGCTAATAAAATAACACAAATTCATTATTTTCCCGACAATTATTATTGCTTGGTTAATGAATAATATTAGGAACCAGTTATATCAAAGACCAATCAACGGATATCTCACTCTCATCGTGTATTCCCTCGTAGCAGTAAGAACAGTTTTAGTCATATCAACGTCATAACAGTCAGACTACATTATGGTAACTAATACTTTGTAGACAGGACTGTACGATGGCATGTGCGATTACGTGTTGGATAGACCTGTCCTGGAGTGATTCTACTGGCGACTCAGTGACAAACTCAACAATAAAATTTTATCAACATAGATAGTGATTGCCATTAATTAAGATTGTGATGGAGAACTTGTAGGCTGTGTAGATCAACGCACATAGCCATTCACAACTTAGGCGGGACTACGTTGTCGCGCGCAAACGCATCCTCGTGTGTAGTCGGTACTGTAAGGAAGGCACCGTATAGGGTCGCGTGATGTCTCTTCACACAACACGGTAGGCTGTGGGCTGGAACGAGCAGTCGGTTTGAGAGGTGCTTTAGACATATTGAACTAGACAGAGAGAGACGCTCCTCGGCGTAGCCAACGATATACAACAAGACTCAGTGTATGAGAAGCCCAGTGGGACATCTGAGTGCGAGGTGGCCGGAGAAGCAGTTTGGCAAGCATGGTGTTGAGATGTCAGATGAGCTGATAACTGAGTAGACAATTGAGTTAATAGTAGAGAACTAGCGAAATACAGAGAGAATAGTTATGTATAGAGGTGGTCGAGGAGGAGAGAGTAGGTGAGCAGAGGAAAGAAGGGCAGACGAACCCGCATGGTGCTGTAGTATCAGATAAAGAAGCTCTGAGGCAGGGATAGGAGAGTGGAATTACGAGTCATCCACTGTAGCTGAGAAAGTGATGATGTGAGATGGTGATAGGATAGGAAACATGGCATTCTGTTGTGAGATCTACGCATGAAAAAATATCATATATTTATACACTATATTTAATATTACTGCACAGATAGTTTTTGTTCTTCGTGGTGTCGGGAGTGAACCTAACAGACCACCTACACCTCTGTCCAAAACACACACACCACGGGTACTTGCGGTGTAGGGTGAAGTTACACCTAAATGCTTTGGGTCAGTTTAGCATTTTCCCACTATTGATAAGGTTAGGATTGGGGAGGGGAAGCTGATCCTATAACTGACATAGGGGAACTTCACCCCAAAGCAGTCCTTCCTGAAGGGGACCAGTCCAGACAGGTGAATGACTCGATGTTTGGACCGTGATGTCATAGACACCAACTACTGAGGGACATGACCTGCCTGTGTAATTCCTGTGGCCAATAGAAACAGGGGTCAAGGTCACTGGGTGATGTCATTGTAAGTGAGGTCAATGGGGTTTTGAGAGTGATGTACTCATGAGAAGGGCATATGTTTGAAAGAAACAAATGAGGAGTCACTCCTGATGACACCAAAGGCATTACTCCATGAGGCCATTAGCAGCCCATAGGAATGGATACACACAACATTTCCTTCTACAGACCTCAACAGATAGCAACACATGCATACACCACCATGTTTCCTCTATAGACCTCACAACAGATAGGAGCACACACATGCATACACACCATGTTCCTTCTCAGACTCACAACAGATAGACACAACATGCATAGCCACACCATGTTCTCTCTAACTAAACAGATAGCACACTAGCACACACACTCACCAACTACCCTTAACCTGAAAACACACTCAATTCTTACCCCTCCTAGTCATCATGGTCTCGATCCGCTGTAGTCGAAGAAGATGTCTGAGTCCTGGGCCAGGGCTCTCTCCATCACCCTGATGCTGCAGTCAAAGAAACTGAGGAACTCCTCTGATTTGAGGATCTGCTGCTTCTCTTCCTCTGTCAGCTCCCTGCAGGGTAGCCTGACACACAACGCACAGACATGAATACATACGCATGCAGCAACAGTATGCACAAGTCACGCACGACACACACACACACACACACAGCATAATACATACGCATGCAGGCAACAGACATACAGTATGCACAAGTACGCACGAGTACACACACACACACAGGAAGAGCGACAAGTAAAGAAAGTCAACAATAGGTAAACAATATGCAGAGACACACAACCCAACACAGCCATCTGTGGTAGCCTGAGTCACAAATAAATAAACACACAACACTCACACTCTTGAAATATAAATACACACTTGTCAGCCAAACACCACCCATTCCCAAACACTGCCTAACTGGACTAAATACACTACAGTGAGTGTATACCCAAATAAACATATTCAAACTCCACAAACAAAAGACAACAGTCTGGTTGCAATATATTCTGTCGATACTTATTTAACAACTACAATAGTTCTAGATCATTACACCAAATCACTGAGTCACTTCCATCAAGGAGAGTAAAGTCTTCGATAAAAAACTACCTCATACTCATAGTAGTAAATTACCAGCTGCAAATAATTCACTTGGTAATAAGAATAACAAAGTCCTCTCCTCCTCCTCCTTCCTCTCTCCTCCTCCTCCTCCTCCTCCTCCTCTCCTCTCTCTCCTTCATAATGGCGGGCCTGTGAAGGGTATTTGGTGAGTGTGTGTGCTTGCATGTGTGTGTCTATCTGTTGTGAGGTCTATAGAAGGAACATGGTGTGTGTATGCATGTGTGTGTCTATCTGTTGTGAGGTCTGTAGAAGGAACATGGTGTGTGTATGCATGCCTATGGGGCTGCTAATGGCCTCATGGAGTAATGCCTTTRGTGTCAATCAGGACGTGACTCCTCATTGTTCTTCAAACATATGCCCTTCTCATGATGTCATCATCCTCTCAAAACCCCATTTGACCTCACTTACAATGACATCACCCAGTGACCTCTGACCCCTGTTTMTATTGGCCACAGGAATTACAAGGCGGGTCCAGTCTGTCCCTCAGTAGGTTGTTCTATGACAATCACTGGTCCAAACATCGAGTCATCACCTGTCTGGACTGGTCCCCTCAGGTAAGGACTGCTTTGGGGTGAAGTTTCCCCTATGTACAGTTATAGGATCAGCTTCCCCTCCCCAATCCTAACCTTATCAATAGTGGGGAAAATGCTAAACTGACCCAAGAATAGCATTTAGGTGTAACTTCACCCTACACCGCAAGTACCCGTGTGTGTGTTTTGGACAGAGGGTGTATGTGTCTGTGTGTGTCATCACTGACTCGACAATCATTGTATTTTAGCTTCTGTCCTCTCCATCCTCTTCCTCCTCTCCACCCTCTTCCTCCTCTCCACCCTCTTCCTCCTCTCCACCCTCCTCCCCCTCTCCACCCTCTTCCTCCTCTCCACCCTCTTCCTCCTCCCCTGATCCTCCTTTAATTTTCCGTCTTTCCTTCCGCTCCTCTATCTCCATTTTATTTGATCTTGTCCACTCTCTTTTTCCTTCCGCTCCTCTATCTCTTCATTTTATTTGATCTTGTACCCTCTCTTTTTCCTCCCCTTCCTCTTCCTTCCCAGTACCCAGAGCTGTTGGTGGCGTCCTACAACAACAACGAGGATGCTCCTCACGAGCCTGACGGTGTAGCTCTGGTCTGGAACATGAAGTTTAACAAGAACCACACCTGAGTATGTCCTTCCACTGCACAGGTAAAAATCACTCCCAGGACAGGTCTATAAATCTGGTTGAGTACAGGGCCTGTATTCACAAAGTTGTCTGATCTAGGTTGATATGACCTTAAACTGTTCCCCGAGGGATACAGATATGGATTCGTGTGAGATATGTCTATATATTTAACAACAGTCTGATTTAGAATGTCTTGTTTTGGGTCTCAACAGAGCCAAAAATAAAAACGTTTTCAAAGCACCTTGT
>NW_019942562.1:718639-750223 GCF_002910315.2 Salvelinus sp. IW2-2015 | reverse complement strand
CAGAGCACAAGCTGGGGCAGAGGGTGGTCTATAGCAGCGGCAACGGTGAGAGACTTGTTTTTAGAGAGGTGGATTTTTAAAAGTAGAAGTTCAAATTGTTTGGGAACAGAACCTGGATAGTAAGACAGAACTCTGCAGGCAGTCTTTGCAGTAGATTGCAACACCGCCCCTTTGGCCGTTCTATCTTGTCTGAAAATCTGTAATTGGGGATGAAAATATCTGAGTTTTTGGTGGTCTTTCTAAGCCAGGATTCAGACACGGCTAAAACATCCGGGTTGGCAGAGTGTGCTAAAGCAGTGACAAAACAAACTTAGGGAGGAGGCTTCTAATGTTAACATGCATGAAGCCAAGGCTATTACGGTTACAGAAGTCATCAAAAGAGAGCGCCTGGGGAATAGGAGTGGAGCCAGGTACTGCAGGGCCTGGATTCACCTCTACATCACCAGAGGAACAGAGAGGAGTAGGATAAGGGTACGGCTAAAAGCTATGAGAATTGGTCGCCTAGAGCTGCTAGAGCAGAGAGTAAGAGGAGGTTTCTGGGGCGATAAAATAGTTTAAAGGAATAATGTACAGACAAAGGTATGGTAGGATGTGAATACAGTGGAGGTAGACCTAGGTATTGAGTGATGATGAGAGAGATATTGTCTCTAGAAACATCATTGAAACCAGGTGATGTCATCGCATATGTGGGTGGTGGAACTGAGAGGTTGGATATGGTATAGTGAACAGGGCTAGAATTCCTACAGTGTGAATAAGCCAATAAACATTAACCAGAACAGCAATGACAAGGCATATTTACATTAAGGAGAGGCATGCTTAATCGGGTGATCAATAAGGGTCCAGTGATAGAGGTTGGTTGGGGTCGTGGCGATCCAGACAGCTGGCCGGGTATGTGGCTGTCGGTAGCAGCATAGGATGGAGGTCTGTTTGTAGATACCTCGTGCGTTTCCGTCGGTAAGTTAGTGGGGTTCCGTGTAGTGGGGTCCGTGTGGAAGAGGGGATCAATCCAAATTGGCAGAATAGATATAGTGACCCAAGGAGAAAAAAATAATAATAAAATAAAATAAAAAATAATAGTTGTCCGGTATGCTTATTCAGGTAGCAGCCGATAAGACAGCTAACGATTAGCGGGCCTCAGGTGAGCGTTCAGGTAACTCGCGGACGGAGGTGCCAGTTGGATAAATCCCTCGGGCAGATAACGTCGGCAGTCAGACGTGAAGGCCCGGTGGGTTCCGTATCTGCAGCAGCAACAAAAGAAACGAGTCCGGGTGGTGATGGAACTCCTCAGCTGGCTAGCTCCAGGATGATTTGAGTTTGCTCCCGGGGTCGACGTAAGCCAATCGTCACACGGTTTGCAGCTAGCTAGCTGCGAAGTCAAGGTGCAAGTGACCAGAGCCTGCGGCTGGAATCCGGGAAACTGAGAGAGAAGAAAAGTCCCGGAATGCTCCGGTCCGAGTCGCGTTGCACAAAAGTGCCCGTAGATTATCGAGCTAGAGGAATAGCTGATGACCACAACACGAGGGCAGCTGAAAACCAACGCTAGCCAGCAAACCGGCTAATTTCGGGGCAGCTACAGATTAGCTTCTGGCTAGCTATCGGAGTAGCTATCGGAGTAGCTACTGGTTAGCTTTTCAGGCTAGCTTTGAATTAGCCCCTGGCTGCTTCCACGATGGATTTTCAGTTTGAGGTAAATATTACTTTTTATAATTGTGAAGCGGTTGCAGGAAAGCTTTTGCAGGAAAGCTTTTGTAGTTGAGTTTCTGGATAATAAAATAAATAAAAAGATAAGTGAAGAGAGGTGTAAATATATATACAGGACCACAAACAATACGGAACAGAAAAGACGTCTGAACTGCAATGCAACCTTGGAATACATTCAGGGTGAGAATGGACCTGTAAATCCACCCTGTAGATATTAACTGATAATACAGTATGCAGTCTAACCCTGCATGCCCTCTTGTTCTTTGACACACACACATTGTTCTCTCAGGAAAGGGGTCAATTTGGGTAAGTGAGTGACACTGTTGGGAAAATGTGTGCTGGGGGAAATTATATCAAAAAAGGAAAGAAAGGAAAACCAAAATGGCACCTCCCAGGCTCCCTTGTGTCAGTCAGTATGAGTGTGTGCTGGGGATGTGCCATGTCTTTTCATCAGGAGGGGAAGAAAAACACAGAATGAACGAGATAAATAATTAAATGAAGAAAGAAAGAAAGAGAGAGGAGTCAATCTCCAACCGCTTGGCACGGGCCTGCTCCGTTTTCTGCGCTGGAGAGGGATGAAAGGAGGCAGAGTGGTCGGGGAGAAAGAGAGTTGTTTTTTCGCTCCGGGGTCTATTACAAACAGAGGCGTTCCTTTCTAGTTATCCACAGATCAGATGGATATTAATGTGCGAGCATGTTCTGCCGTTTAACCCCCCAAACCACAGGCCCATTTCTTTTCTCTCTTCTCCTCTTCCTGAGGTAGACGCACACACTCATCCTTTATCAAATCAAATTGTATTTGTCACATGCCCAAGTACAACAGATGTAGACCGTACAGTGAAATGCTTACTTATACAAGCCTTAACCAACAATGCAGTTTTAATAAAATACAACAACAAAAAAGTAAGAGATAAGAATAACAAATAATTAAAGAGCAGCAGTAAATAACAATTATCCTCTCTTCAATCACACATGCTCAGCTCCGCCGGCTTTGCCAGGGCTCTGCTAGGGCTTTGCTCTGCCAGGGCTCTGCTAGGGTACTGTTAGGGCTCTGCTAGGACACTTTTAGGGCTCTGCTAGGGTCTGTTAGGGCTCTGTTGGTTCTGCTCTGTTAGTGCTCTGCTGGGCTCTGCTAGGGCTCTGCCGGGGCTCTGCTAGGGCTCTGCCGGGCTCTGCTGGGGCTCTGCTGGGGCTCTGCTAGGGCTCTGCTAGGGCTCTGCTGGGGCTCTGCTGGGGCTCTGCTAGGGCTCTGCTGGGTCTGCTGGGCTCTGCTAGGGCTCTGCTAGGGCTCTGCTGGGCTCTGCGGGCTCTGCTGGGCCTTGCTAGGGCTCTGCTAGGGCTCTGCTCTGCCAGGGCTCTGCCTGCCTTTTAGGGCTCTGCTATGGCACTTTTAGGGCTCTGCTAGGGTACTGTTAGGCTCTGCTCTGTTGGGCTCTGCTAGGGTACTGTTAGGCTGCTCTGTTAGGGCTCTGCTAGGGTACTGTTAGGGCTCTGCTCTGTTAGGCTCTGCTAGGGTACTGTTAGGGCTCTGCTCTGTTAGGGCTGCTAGGGTACTGTTAGGGCTCTGCTCTGTTAGGGCTCTGCCAGGTTACTGTTAGGGCTCTGCTCTGTTAGGGCTCTGCCGGGCTCTGCTAGGGTACTGTTAGGGCTCTGCTCTGTTAGGGCTCTGCCGGGGCTCTGCTAGGGTACTGTTAGGGCTCTGCTCTGTTAGGCTCTGCTAGGGTACTGCTAGGTTCTGCTCTGTTAGGGCTCTGCCGGGGCTCTGCTAGGGCCTGTTAGGGCTCTGCTAGGGTTCTGCTCTGCCAGGGCTCTGTTAGGCCCTTGTTAGGGCTCTGCTAGGGCTCTGCTCTGTTAGAGCTCTGCCTGGGCTCTGCTAGGGCTCTGTTGGGGCTCTGCTATGGCTTGCTATTGCTCTGCTTGGGCTCTGCTATTGCTCTGCTCTGTTAGGACTATGTTAGGGCTCTGTTAGTGATCTGCCAGGGTTCTATTAGGGCTCTGTTAGGGCTCTGTCCCTCTTGGCTTGGCAGGGACCAGAGAGGACTCAGGCAGTGTTCCTTCAATTCAGTCATTTTTCCAGATCTTCCCACAGTGGCTCGCTTGACCGTCCTGGATCGCTCTTTCTCTCTCTCTTCAATTCAAGGTGCGTATTAGCATAGGAAACATATGTGTACATTGCCAAAGCAAGTGAAATAAACAATAAAAAGGTGAACAGTAACTATTACACTCACACAAGTTCCAAAAGAATGAAGAAATGTTTAATGTCGTATAATGTCTATATACATTGTTGTAACGATGYGCAAATAGTTAAAGTAAAAAGGGAAAATAAATATGGGTTGCATTTATGTTTGTTCTTCACTGGTTGCCCTTTTCTTGTGGCAACAGGTTACAAATCTTGCTGCTGTGATGGCACACTTCAATATTTCACCCAATAGATATGGGAGTTTATCAAAATTGGATTTGTTTTCGAATTCTTTATGGGTCTGTGTAATCTGAGGGAAATATGTGTCTCTAATATGATAATATATTTGGCAGGAGGTTCTCTCTCTTTCTTTCTCTCTCTCTGTCAAATATGGCTTCTGTCCATGAAGTTATTTAGTAACATTTGCCATCTGATGTTTTTTATTTTTATTTCACCTTTATTTAACCAGGTAGGCCAGTTGAGAACAAGTTCTCATTTACAACTGCGACCTGGCCAAGATAAAGCACAGCAATGTGACAAAAAACAACAGAGTTACACATAGGATAAACAAAAGTACAGTCAATAACACAATAGAAAATCTTTATACAGTGTGTGCAAATGGAGTAAGGAGGTAAGGCAATAAATAGGCCATAGTGACGAAGTAATTACAATTTAGCAAATGAACACTGAAGTGATAGATGTGCAGATGATGATGTGCAAGTAGAAATACTGGTGTGCAAAAGAGCAAAAAAGTTAATAAAAACAGTATGTGGATGTGACCGGTGTGAAACGGTTAGCTAGATAGTGGTACACGCTCGTAGCATTTCAATCACTCTGAGACCTTGAAGTAGTTGTTTCTCTCTCGCTCCTCTCCACCACTTCTTCTCTTGTCCATTACTTTCTTTAACTTGTTTTCATTCTGTTATCTATCTCTCTACTTCCTTCTCTCTACCTCATTATCTCTCTCTACTCATTCTCTATACTTCATTATCTTTCGCTATACTCATCATCTATACTTCATTATTTCTCTCTCTACTCCATTCTCTCTACATCATTATTTCTCTCTCTACTCATTATCTATACTTCATTATCTCTCTCTACTCAATTCTCTCTACCTCATTATCTCTCTCTATACTTATTCTCTATACTTCCTTATCTCTCTCTCTACTCATTCTCTATACTTCATTATCTCTCTCTCTACTCATCCTCTATACTTCATTATCTCTCTACTCAATTCTCTCTACCTCATTATCTCTCTCTATACTTATTCTCTATACTTCCTTATCTCTCTCTCTACTCATTCTCTATACTTCCTTATCTCTCTCTCTACTCATTCTCTATACTTCCTTATCTCTCTCTCTACTCATTCTCTATACTTCATTATCTCTCTCTCTACTCCATTCTCTATACTCCATTATCTCTCTCTCTCTCTTCATTCTATAGCTAGAGGACTTGTGATATCTCCAGGAGCAATATAGTATAATTTCTGTCTTTATCTGTTGTGGTCTAGTACTGTCTTTTTGCTCGCTAGGGTCATCTACTTTAAGTGCTGCCTGTCTTCCCAGTAGCCTTCTTGGTGTGTGAACTGATGACTGCTCATAACTTGCAGATGATTGTTGACACATCAAACAGGATCAAGGGGCAGGGCAATTTATGACTTGTTTTGGTAATCAGTGGCTGTRTTGGCGAGGGAGTGGTTTCTCCTCTCCTAGGCAATCAGMAATTAGTACAGGGAGGTGTGCTCTTCACCTCTGCTTGGCAGTTATTAATTAGTGTTAGTACTTCAGTCTCCCCTGGCTTCTCAGCGACAGCTGTAAGCGGCGGTYGTGTCAGTGGCGGTCTAGTTGGCAAAACTAAGACCGCCGCCAAAACAAATACGGTTCTGCTGAGTTATTTGTGGAAGGAGAGAGAGGAAGGCTCCACACCACTCTCACCTTAAGGAAAAAGATTGCAGTCAAAGTGCAGTATAACTATTTTGCAATTACTGCGTCCAAAATACCACAGTCGACTGCAGTTACTGCACTTTTACTGCAGTTTCAAAACTAAGTGTGTCACTTGAGTATCTTACCTAGTTATTTTCGGATTATCTTATTTTGCTCTTTTGCAACTGTGTGTGTTTTCTATACCTTTTCGCTCCTCTCCCTGTAGGCTTTACAGATGCCCCCCTCCCCTTGGCTGCAACCATTATAATTTAGTGTACCCTGCACGCACAACCCATGTGGAATTCCGGGTCTCTGGCAGCGTTTGGAACTGCCAATCTGCAGTCAAGAATGCCAAGTTCATTTCAGCCTATGCTCCCCTTTAGTACCTTGACTTTTTGGCCCTGACGGAGACATGGATCACCCCAGAGAACACTGCTACTCCAGCTGCTCTCTCTTCATCTGACTACGTTTTCTCTCATAGTCCAAGAGCATCTGGTTGTCCCAGTGGTGAAAGGGCTACCCTTTTCTCCTAAGTGGAGATTTTCTCTCTTCCTCTCTCACCTGTCCACACACAAGATGGCGCCGGAGTAGAAGGCAGACGTTTTACGTGCCCCCAACCGATAGTTTTTTTGTTCGTTTATCTGCGTTGTTTGTAACTTATTTTTTTACTATTTTTGTACATAATGTTGCCGCTACCGTCTCTTATGACCGAAAATAACTTCTGGACTGCGATTACTACCACGGTCTAGCAGAATAATTTTTCTTCTTTCACGACTCTGACGAGCCCGAGGCGGAGGATATACGGCTCCCTCGGGAACAGGCCCCGACCCCAGTGATCTGCGTGAAGAGGAGGCCGGAGAAAGAGAGGCCAGAGGGCGGGCTGCCTTCTGAGAAGTCGGAGGCGATCGAATAAACCCCCACTCCCCTCAATTCTGCTCGCAAACATGCAATCTTTGGACAATAAAATGGACGAGTTATTGGGAAGATTAAACTACCAACGGGACATTAAAAACAGTAAAATCTTATGCTTCACGGAGTCGTGGCTGAACGACAACAATATCAATATACAGCTGGATGGTTATACRATGTACCGGCAGGATAGAACAGCGGCTTCTGGTAAGACATGTGGCGGCGGTCTATGTATTTTTGTAAACAACAGCTGGTGCACGATATCTAAGGAAGTCTCGAGCTATTGCTCGCCTGAGGTAGAGTTTCTCATGATAAGCTGCAGACCACATTACCTACCGAGAGAGTTTTCATCTTTATTCTTTGTAGCTGTTTTACATACCACCACAGTCAGAGGCTGGCACTAAGATAGCATTGAATGAGCTATATTCCACCATAAGCAAACAAGAAAACGCTCACCCAGAGGCGGCGCTCCTAGTAGCCGGGGACTTTAATGCATGTACACTTAAATCAGTTTTACCAAATTTCTATCAGAATGTTACATGTGCAACCAGAAGGAAAAGAACTCTGGACCACCTTTACTCCACACACAGAGACGCATACAAAGCTCTCCCTCTCCCTCCATTTGGCAAATCTGACCATAATTTCGTCCTCCTGATTCCTGCTTACAAGCTAAAATTAAAGCAGGAAGCACCAGTGACTAGATCATTAAAAAAGTGGTCAGATGAAGCAGATGCTAAGCGACAGGACTGTTTTGCTAGCACAGACTGGAATATGTTCCGGGATTCCTCCGATGGCATTGARGAGTACACCACATCTGTCAGTGGCTTCATCAGTAAGTGCATCGATGACGTTGTCCCCACAGTGACTGTACATATCCAACCAGAAGCCATGGATTACAGGCAGCATCCGCACTGAGCTAAAGGCTAGAGCTGCCGCTTACAAGGAGCGGGACTCTAACCCGGAAGCTTATAAGAATTCCTGCTATGCCATCCACGAACCATCAAATTGGCAAAGCGTCAATACAGGACTAAGATCGAGTCATACTACACCGGCTCTGATGCTTGTCGGATGTGGCAGGGCCTGCAAACCATTACAGAATACAAAAGGAAACACAGCCGAGTGCTGCCCAGTGACACAAGCCTACCGGGCGAGCTAAACTACTTCTATGCTCGCTTCGAGGCAAATAACACTGAAACATGCATGAGAGCACCAGCTGTACCGGAAGACTGTGTGATCACGCTCTCCGCAGCCGATGTGAGTAAGACCTTTAGACAGGTCAACATTCACAAGGCCGCTGGGCCAGATGGATTACCAGGACGTGTATTGCGAACATGCGCTGACCAACTAGCAAGTGTTTTCACTGACATTTTCAACCTGTCCGGGTCTGTGATACCAACATGTTTTAAGCAGACCACCATAGTGCCTGTCTCCAAGAACACTAAGGTAACCTGCGTAAATGACTACCGACCCGTAGCACTCACGTCTGTAGCCATGAAGTGCTTTGAAAGGCTGGTCATGGCTCACATCAACACCATCATCCCAGAAACCCTAGACCCACTCCAATTTGCATACCGCCCCAAAAGATCAACAGATGATGCAGTCTCTATTGCACTCCACACTGTCCTTTCCCACCTGGACAAAAGGAACACCTATGTGAGAATGCTATTCATTGACTACAGCTTAGCGTTCAACAACATAGTGCCCTCAAAGCTCATCAATAAGCTAAGGATCCTGGGACTAAACACCTCCCTCTGCAACTGCATCCTGGACTTCCTGACGGGCTGCCCCCAGGTGGTAAGTGTAGGTAACAACACATCCGCCACGGAGATCCTTAACACAGGGGTCCCTCAGGGGTGCATGCTCAGCCCCTCCTGTACTCCCTGTTCACTCATGACTGCACGGCCAGGCACGACTCCAACACCATCATTAAATTTGCCGATGACACAACAGTGGTAGTCCTGATCACCGACAAAAACGAGACAGCCTATAGGGAGGAGGTCAGAGACCTGGCCGTGTGGTGCCAGGACAACAACCTCTCCCTCAACATGATCAAGACAAATTAGATGATTGTGGACTACAGGAAAAATAGGCCTGAGCACGCCCCCATTCTCATTGACGGGGCTGCAGTGGAGCAGGTTGAGAGCTTCAGGTTCCTTGGTGTCCACATCACCAACAAACTAACATGGTCCAAGCACACCAAGACAGTTGTGAAGAGGGCACGAAAAAACCTATTCCCCTCAGGAGACTGAAAAGATTTGGCATGGGTCCTTAGATTCTCAAAAGGTTCTACAGCTGCACCATCGAAAGAATCCTGACTGGTTGCATCACTGCCTGGTATGGCAACTGCTCAGCCTCCAACCGCAAGGCACTATAGAGTGTAGTGTGAACAGCCTAGTACATCATTGTGGGGCGGCAGGTAGCCTAGTGGTTAGAGCATTGGACTAGWAACCGAAATGTTGCAAGATTGAATCCCCGAGCTGACAATGTAAAAATCTGTCGTTCTGCCCCTGAACAAGGCAGTTAACCCACTGTTCCTAGGCCGTCATTGAAAATAAGAATTTGTATTAACTGACTTGCCTAGTTAAATAAAGGTTAATAATAATAATAATCACTGGGGCCAAGCTTCCTGACATCCAGCACCTCTATACCAGGCGGTGTCAGAGGAAGGCCCTAAAAATTGTCAAAGACTCCAGCTACCCTAGTCAGAGACTGTTCTCTCTGCTACCACACGGCAAGCTGTACCGGAGCGCCAAGTCTAGGTCCAAAAGGCTTCTAAACAGCTTCTACCCCCAAGCCATAAAACTCCTGAACATCTAGTCAACTGGCTACCCAGACTACTCGCATTGCCCCCTCTCCCCTCTCCACACCACTGCCACTCTCTGTTGTCATCTATGCATAGTCACTTTAATTAACTCTACCTACATATACAAAGTTTACATACACTTAGGTTGGAGTCATTAAAACTAATTTTTCAACCAGTCCACAAATTTCTTGTTAAAACTATAGTTTTGGCAAGTCGGTTAGGACATCTACTTTGTGCATGACACATGTCATTTTTCCAACAATTGTTTACAGACAGATTATTTCACTTATAATTCACTGTATCACAATTCCAGTGGGTCAGAAGTTTACATACACTAAGTTGACTGTGCCTTTAAACAGCTTTGAAAATTCCAGAAAAGGATGTCATGGCTTTAGAAGCTTCTGATAGGCTAATTGACATAATTTTAGTCAATTGGAGGTGTACCTGTGGATGTATTTCAAGGCCTACCTTCAAACGCAGTGACTCTTTGCTGGACTTCATGGGAAAATCAAAAGAAATCAGCCAAGACTTCAGGAAAAAAATTGGAGACCTCCACAAGTCTGGTTCATCCTTGGGAGCAATTTCCAAATGCCTGAAGGTACCACATCTGTACAAACAAAAGTATGCATGTATAAACACCATGGGACCACTCAGGCGTCATACCGCTCAGGAAGGAGACGAGTTCTGTCTCCTAGAGATGAATGTACTTTGGTGCGAAAAGTGCAAATCAATCCCAGAACAGCAAATGACCTTGTGAAGATGCTGGAGGAAACAGGTACAAAAGTATCTATATCCACAGTAAAACGAGTCCTATATCGACATAACCTGAAAGGCCGCTCAGCAAGGAAGAAGCCACTGCTCCAAAACCGCCATAAAAAAGMCAGACTACGGTTTGCAACTGCACATGGGGACAAAGATCGTACTTTTTGAAGAAATGTCCTCTGGTCTGATGAAACAAAAATAGAACTGTTTGGCCATAATGACCATCGTTATGTTTGGAGGAAAAGGGGGGAGGCTTGCAAGCCGAAGAACACCATCCGAACCGTGAAGCACGGGGGTGGCAGCTGCATGTTGTGGCGGTGCTTTGCTGCAGGAGGGACTGGTGCACTTCACAAAATAGATGGCATCATGAGGATGGAAAATGATGTGGATATATTGAAGCAACATCTCAAGACATCAGTCAAGAAGTTAAAGCTTGGGTCTTCTAAATGGACAATGACCCCAAGCATGCTTCCAAAGTTGTGGCAAAATGTCTTAAGGACAACAAAGTCAAGGTATTGGAGTGGCCATCACAAAGCCTTGACCTCAATCTTATAGAAAATATGTGGGCAGAACTGAAAAAGCATGTGCAAGCAAGGAGGCCTACAAACCTGACTCAGTTACACCAGCTCTGTCAGGAGGAATGGCCCAAAATTGACCCAATTTATTGTGGGAAGCTTGTGGAAGGCTACCCGACATGTTTGACCCAAGTTAAACAATTTAAAGGCAATGCTACCAAATACTAATTGAGTGTATGTAAACTGCTGACCCACAGGGAATGTGATGAAAGAAATAAAAGATTAAATAAATAATCCTCTTCACTATTATTCTGACATTTCACATTCTTAAAATAAAGTGGTGATCCTAACTGACCTAAGACAGGGACATTTTACTAGGATAAAAATGTCAGGAATTGTGAAAAACTGAGTTTAAATGTATTTGGCTAAGGTGTATGTAAACTTTCGACTTCAACTGTACATACTACCTCAACTAACCGGTGCCCCCGCACATTGACTCTGTACCGGCACCCCCCGTATATATTGTTCTTTTTAACTGCTGCTCTTTTATTTCTTGTTACTTTTATCTCTTATTCTTATCCGTATTTTTTGAAACTGCACTGTTGGTTAGGGGCTCGTAAGTAAGCATTTCACTGTGACTAAGTAAGCATCTGCGCATGTGACTCATTTTATTTGATCTGCTCATTTGAAATCCATGCTGTCACTGTCACKTCTCTACTCAAGCTTATCATTGTTGTCATCTATTGTCCACCAGGTGCCCTAGGAGAGTTCTTCAATGAGCTTGACACTTCATCTCTCCCTTCTGCTAAATCTTTCTCCCTCCTGTCTCCTGATTCTCCCTCTTTGGCCCTACTCTCCTCCCTTTCCGCATCCTATCACTCGCACGGCCCCCTTTCCTCCCAGCCGGCCTGGCCCTCCCCTCCCACTCTGTGGCTGAGTGATTCATTGCGAGCTTATAGAACAGTGCTGCGTACAGCTGAGCGAAAATGAAGGAAAACTAAACTTCTGGAGGGCCTATCATCCTTTCTTTCACTCCCTCCTCTCTACCTTCTGTTTCTCTGTATCTGCTGCTAAAGCCACTTTCTATCACTGTACATTTCAAGCTTCTGCATCTAACCCTAGGAAACTGTTTTCCACCTTCTCCCTCCTTAATCCTCCACCCCTCCCCCTCCCTCTCTGCGGACGACTTTGTCAACCACTTTGAAAGAAGGTTGATGACATCCACTCTTCATTCAATCAGCCTATTGAGTCCACTGGTCCCACTCACACAGAACTAGCTTACGGTTGACCTCTTTCTCCTCTCTCTCTCCAGATGAAGTCATGCGACTAGGGAGGTCTGGTCGCCCAACAACCTGTTTGCTTGACCCCATCCCCTCCCTTCTCCATACCATCTCTGGAAACCTTCTCCCATTCCTCATTTCCCTCATCAACTCATCCCTGACCACTGGTTGCGTTCCCTCTATCTTCAAAATGGCCCGAGTCGCTCCCCTCTTTAAGAAACCAGCACTCAACTTATCTGACGTCAAAAACTATATACCCTTATCCTTTCTTTATTTTCTTTCCAAAACATTTAGGTGTGCTGTCTCTGACCAACTTTCTCGTTATCTCTCTCAGAACGATCTTCTTGACCCTAACCAGTCAGGCTTCAAGACAGGTCACTCAACCGAGACAGCGCTTCTCTGTGTCACGGAGGCTCTCCACATTGCCAAAGCTGACTCTCTCTCCTTTGTTCTCATCCTCCTAGATCTATCCCGCTGCCTTCAACACCTTGAACCATCAGATCCTCCTTTTCACCCTCTCAGGGCTGGGTGTCTCAGGGTCTGCACACTCTTGAATTGCATCCTACCTGGCAGGCCGCTCCTTCCAGGTGACGTGGACAGGATCTGTTTCTGCACCATATACATTCACTACTGGTGTCCCCCAGGGCTTAGTTCTAGGCCCTCTCCTCTTCTCTCTATACACCAAGTCATTCGGCTCCGTGATATCCTCACATGGTCTCTCCTATCATTGCTATGCATATGACACTCAACTACTTTTCTCTTTCCCCCCTTCTGACACACAGGTGGCAACATGCACCCATGTGCCTGGCAGATATCTCAGCTTGGATGTCGGCCCACTACCTCAAGCTCAACCTCAACAAGACAGAGCTGCTCTTCCTCCTGGGGAAGGCCTGCCCGCTCAAAGACCTCTCCATCACGTTTGACAACTCCACAGTGTCGCCCTCCCAGAGTGCAAAGAACCTTGGCGTGACCCTGGACAACACCCTGTCATTCTCTGCAAACATCAAAGCAGTGACTCACTCCTGCATGTTCGTGCTCTACAACATCCATAGAGTACAACCCTACATCACAGGAAGCGGCACAGGTCCTAATCCAAGCACTTTTCATCTCCCATCTGGACTAATGCAACTTGCTGTGGCTGGGCWCCCCGCTTGTACCATTAAACCCCTGCATCTCATCCAGAACACTGCAGCCTGCCTGGTTTTCAACCTTCCCAAGTTATCCCATGTCACCCCGCTCCTACGCACACTCCTTTGGCATCCAGTCAAAACTCCCATCCACTACAAGACCCCAATGGTGGAACCAGCTTCCCCCTGAAGTTAGGACAGCAGAGTCCCTGCCCATCTTCCGAAAGCACCTGAAACCCTACCTCTTCAAAGAGTATCTTAAATAATCCCCCTTCTCACCTCGACCCCACTCCTTTTCTAGCGCTGGCTTTGGTGAGAACTACTTTATAGAGGAAAAGTGTACTTACTATGCCTGTGATATATGGTTGACCCACCGAGCTATCTGAAGATAAATACACGTGGTCTGCCATTGTGAGGCCGGTTGGACGTACTGCCAAATTCTCTAAGGCGACGTTGAAGGCAGCTTATGGTTGAGAAATAAACATTCAATTCTCTGGCTACAGCTCTGGTGGACATTCCTGCAGTCAGCATGCCAATTGCACGCTTCCTCAACTTGAGACATCTGTGCCATTGTGTTGTGTGACAAAATTGCACATTTTAGAGTGGATTTTTATTGTCCCCAGTACAAGGTGCACCTGTGTAATGATCAAAAATAAGCTTTTAGTGCGTATGGAACATTTCGGGATAATTTTATTTCAGCTCATAAAACATGGGACCAGCACTTTACATGTTGCGTTTATATTTTTGTTCAGTGTAATATTTAAAATCCCCAAATGCGTTCACTTTTCCAAACAGCTAATAATAAACTAGCTAGTAGCCACTAGCTTCGTTAAGATTTGGTAGCGGCGAGCTGAATAATTATAGCTGTCTCGTCAGCATGGATATCCGAAAATGGCTGGGCACTGCCAAGACCAATAAAACGGAGGACCACCATGTTGAGTGCGATACCGAGCTCACAGAGCAAACTGCTGGCCCGACCACCAAGGTTGAGGAGCCGAGCAGCAAATGTAATACCCGCCCATCCCCCACGCTGCCTGCTGACCAACAAGATGGAGAAGAGCCATAGCCTAGCACCAACAGCACGAGGGTAACATTACAACAAGCACCTGCACCTCCGTTACCTCAGCAACTAGGACCTGATGACCTGTTGGATATAAACAAACTGAACCAGTAGAAACAGAGTTTATTGATTCTTGCTAAATGAAATCGCAACCACAGTCAGCAACAACAAACGGACACCCCACTCAGTGTTCTTCAAAGATACGGCGGGCCTTTGTCAGCAATGCCGACTGTGCTGTTGGCACTGAAACATGGATGTGGATGAACATTTGTGACATCTACAGCAATGTGTGACGCTTCCTTCTCCACTCTGTAGTACGTATTCAGTGAACACAGACGCAGCATGTTACATCAACAAAAAGCCAAGCTTGTCCAGATGACATTTGAGTGGGACCTGACAAGTAAATTTCGCCACGAAGAAGAATGGAATCAGAAAATTCTCWTGAGGTTCAACACAGCATGGAGGAGGCTGCAACTCGTCTAAATGGTAAGCTACAGCCTTTATTGCCCTGGCCACCTTGACAGAATGATTCATTAATTGAGTTTCCCTTGTGTAAGCCTACTGGTTGTTTGCTGGATTTATGAATGTAGTGTATAGTTTAGGCCTTGGCTTTTTACTTCAATGCATCTTTTAGATTCTTCATTTCATTGCTTGCTTTTGCGAGTCTAATTGCTATTGAGACAGTGCATTTGGAAAGTATTCAGACCCCTTGACTTTTTCCATAATTTGTTGGTCTTATAGATTAAATAGATTAAATCGTTTTTACCATCATCAATTCACACACAATACCCCATAATGACAAAGCAAAAAAAAAAAGGGACATTTTTGAGAAAAAAAATATCAATAAATACTGAAATATCACATTTACATAAGTATTCAGACCCTTTACTCAGTACTTTGTTGAAGCACCTTTGGCAGCAATTACAGCCTTGAGTCTTCTTGGGTATGACTCTACAAGCTAGGCACACCTGTATTTGGGGAGTTTCTCCCATTCTTCTCTGCAGCGCCTCTCAAGTTCTGTCAGGTTGGATGGGGAGCGTTGCTGCACAGCTATTTTCAGATCTCTCCAGAGATGTTTGATTGGGTTCAAGTCCGGGCTCTGGCTGGGCCACTCAAGGACATTCAGAAAGTTGTCACAAAGCCACTCCTGCGTTGTCTTGGCTGTGTGCTTCATTGGTCCTGTTGGAAGGTGAACCTCAGATCAAATCAAATTTTATTTGTCACATACACATGGTTAGCAGATGTTAATGTGAGTGTAGCGAAATGCTTGTGCTTCTAGTTCCGACAATGCAGTAATAACCAACAAGTAATCTAACCTAACAATTCCACAACTACTACCTTATACACACAAGTGTAAAGGGATAAAGAATATGTACATAAAGATATGAATGAGTGATGGTACAGAACGACATAGGCAAGATGCAGTAGATGGTATAGAGTACAGTCTATACTATCAGATGATAATGTAGGAATTAAACATAAAGTGGCATAGTTTAACATGGCTTAGTGATACATGTATTACCTAAAAATGGCAAGATGCAGTATATGTATAGACTATCAGTATGTAATATACATGATGAGATGAGTAAGTAGGGTAGTAAACTTATATTAGTGGCATTGTTTAAAGTGGCTAGTGATACATTTTTAAATAATTTCCATCAATTCCCATTATTAAAGTGGCTGGGAGTTGAGTCAGTATGTTGGCAGCGCCACTAATGTTATGGTGGCTGTTTAACAGTCTGATGGCCTTTGAATAGAAGCGTTTTTTTCAGTTCTCTCGTCCTGCTTTGATGCACCTGTACTGACCTCGCCTTGTGGATGATAGCGGTTGAACAGGCAGTGGCTCGGGTGGTTGTTGTCCTTGATGACTTTTATGGCCTTGTGACATCGGGTGGTGTAGGTGTCCTGGAGGGCAGGTAGTTTGCCCCCGTGATGCGTTGTGCAGACCTCATTACCCTCTGGAGAGCCTTACGGTTGTGGGCGGAGCAGTTGCCGTACCAATTCGGCTTGGTGACAAGCCGAATTTCTTCAGCCTCCTGAGTTGAAGAGGCGTGCTGCGCCTTCTTCACAACGCGTGTCTGTGTGGTGGACCAATTCAGTTTGTCCGTGATGTGTACACCGAGGAACTTAAACTTCCACCTTCTCCACTACTGTCCCGTCGATGTGGATAGGGGTGCTCCCTCTGCTTTTCCTGAAGTCCACAATCATCTCCTTTGTTTGTTGACGTTGAGTGTGAGGTTATTTTTCCTGACACCACACTCCGAGGCCCTCCCCCTCCCTTAAGGCCGTCTCGTCGTTGTTGGTTATCAAAGCCTACCACTGTAGTGTCGTCCGCAAACTTGATGATTGAGTTGGAGGCGTGCATGGCCACGCAGTCGTGGGTGAACAGGGAGTACAGGAGAGGGCTCAGAACGCACCCTTGTGGGGCCCCAGTGTTGAGGATCAGCGGGGTGGAGATGTTGTTACCTTCCCTCACCACCTGGGGGCGGCCCGTCAGGAAGTCCAGGACCCAGTTGCACAGGGCGGGGTCGAGACCCAGGGTCTCGCGCTTGATGACGAGTTTGGAAGGTACTATGGTGTTAGTCTGAGGCCCCAGTCTGAGGTCCTGAGTGCTCTAGATCAGGTTTTCATCAAGGATCTCTCTCTACTTTGCTCCGTTCATCTTTCCCTCGATCCTGACTAGTCTCCCAGTCCCTGCCGGCGAAAAACATCCCCACAGCATGACGCTGCCACCACCCTGCTTCACCGTAGGGATGGTGTCAGGTTTCCTCCGGACGTGATGCGTGGCATTCAGGCCAAAGAGTTCAATCTTGGTTTCATCAGACCAGATAATCTTGTTTCTCATGGTCTGAGAGTCCTTTAGGTGCCTTTTGGAAAACTCCAAATGGGCTGTCATTTTACTGAGGAGTGGCTTCCATCTGGCCACTCTACCATAAAGGCCTGATTGGTGGTGCTGCAGAGATGGTTGTCCTTCTGSAAGGTTCTCCCATCTCCACAGAGGACCTCTGGAGCTCTGTCAGAGTGACCATCGGGTTCACCTCCCTTACCAAGTCCCTTCTCCCCCGATTGCTCAGTTTGGCCGGGCGGCCAGCTCTAGGAAGAGTCTTGATGGTTCCAAACTTCTTCCATTTAAGAACGATGAAAACCACTGTGTTCTTGGGAAGCTTCAATGCTTCAAAAATAGTTTGGTACCCTTCCCCAAATCTGTGCCTCAACAGGCCTGTTTTTTCTTTGTCATTATGGGGTATTGTGTGTAGATTGAGGGAAAAAAGTAATTGAATAAATTTTAGAATAAGGCTGTAACGTAACAAAATGTGGAAAAACTCAAGGGGTCTGAATACTTTCCAACTGCGCCATAGATATACAGTTTTACGTTATTTGACGGGTATAGGGACGATGACCAACGTAGCATATTGTTTGTGCTCTGAGGTGATGCTGAAATTGGCAGTGCATCTAAAGTTATCCTTTCATCCCCCTGACTGGCAGTAGCCTTCTGTCCATGGTCCTGAATCGATGGTTACGATGTGTGCTGTTTTAATGAGCGCATATCAGGCTACCAGTGTTCGTGGGGCTTCTCTTCAACATCATGTGCTTTCTTGTGTGAAAAACAACAGTTGTTGTGTATATGGCTGTATTTCAGATAGGCCTACATGTTTGTATTGTAGGACCAATAGCATGTGTAGCCTACTAAAAAAAAGTAGGCAAACTTTCACTGTTATGATTGATTTGTATTACACAATCGTTGTGTGATAGGCTACTGTAAAGGTAATGTGAATACTAAGAAAATTACACAGCATACTTTTTCACCCCCTCCCTGTTCTCTTGCTATAGTGTGTGTGTGTGTGTGTGTGTGTGGACGTGTTTAACTATACTTGTGGGGACTAGAAGTCCCCGACTGGGGACATTTTGTTGGTCCCCATAAGGTCAAATGCTAWTTCTAGGGGGTTTAGAATTAAGGTTAGAATTAGGGTTACGTTTTATTTTTTTCCTAATGATTGAAGTTTAATATATGAAGCCTGTAAGAATCTCTGATAAGCTAGTGGTGGTGCTCATCCTGTCAGCTGATCTGTGCGTGCTGGTAGGCACAAATGATGTGTAGGCTTACGTAGCTACGGCTGCATTTCAGATACACATGTCAAAATGGGGTGTTATTACATAAAGAGACGGTGGTTGATGTGTACAGCTACATTTCAGATACATTTAGGTACATTTGAACAGTAGTAGGACCAACCTACATTGTGTAATCGGCACCCCCCGCCGACGGCGGCCTGGTAGGCAGGGTGCCGGTATGACAGTGTGAACAGACCAATCTACGTTGTGTATCAGGGCTCTAAAACAATACTAGTTGTGCCCCCCATGGATTTAAAATGACCCTCAGGCACGTCATCTTGGGGGATTGATGTGAGGAGGTTAATGTTGCTCTCTCCTTTACAGCCCTGTCGGTTGACCGTCATCGCCCAAACCCGGACCGGTACATCACAGGACCTCTCAAGTGGGCTGGGTCAGCCACATCAATGGCACACCTGAAAACCTCACCTCACCCAGCGCCGGACCCCCGCTGACACTGTCAGCTCCATCCACTCTGCCATATTTTTTAATATCTCGAGGTTTTCTTTAAACACAATGACTCGCCGTGACCTGCTCCCTGTGCAAGAGAGAGAGAGAGAGAGAGAGAGATTCACTCCAAATTATAGTGGTGGATGGAGTTGCATTTGCTCATAAAGCTAATTCACACCTGAATAATCTGTTTATATTTGAGATATTTTAAATATAGTTTGCGCTACTTCTCCTATGTCAGTATGACTAAGGTCACAGCCACTGAAGAGAGGGAAGGAAAGAGAAACAGAGAATGAAAAGGAAATAGAGAGGGAAGAGAAGGAGAGAGAGGAGGGAAGGAGGAAGGAGAGGCAGAGAGAGAAGGAGAGGGCAGAGAGAGAAGGAGAGGGCAGAAGAGAGGAAGGGCAGAGAGAGAGGAAGAGAAGGAGAGAGAGAAGGAAGGAGAAGAGAGAAGGAGAGGCAGAGAGAGAAGGAGAGGAAGAGAGAGGAGAGGGCAGAGAAGAGAAGGAGAGGCAGAGAGAGAAGGAGAGGGCAAGAGAGGAGAAGGAGAGAGGAGAAGAGAGAGAGGCAGAGAGAGAAGGAGAGGCAGAGAGAGAAGAGAGGCAGAGAGAGAGAGGGAGGGAAGAGAGAGAAGGAGACAACAGAGAGAGAGAAGGAGAGGGCGGAGAGGAGGAGAGGAGAGAGAGAAGGAGAGGGCGAGAGAGAGAAGGAGAGGGCAGGAGAGAGAAGGAGAGGGCAGAGAGAGAGAGGAGAGGGCAGAGAGAAGGAGGGCAAGAGAGAAGGAGAGGGCGAGAGAGAAGGGAGAGAAGAGAAGGAGAAAAGTAGGAGAGAGAAGGAGAAAAGTAGAGAGAGTAAGGAGAAGAAGTAGAGAGAGAAGGATAGAAAGTAGAGCGAGAGGCAGAGAGAAGGAGAGAGAAGGGAGAGGGAGAGAAGGAGAGGGGCAGTGTGAAGGAGGGGGCAGAGAGGAGAGAGAGGGAGAGAAAGGCTGCTTGTATTCAGAGCCTCCTTTTCTTTATTTGATGAAACAGAGATATGGTATTACATCGGCTGTGCCAGAGACCACAGAGTGACAAAATCTGCGGGGTGTCGTAAAAAAGACAGGCAGAAAAAGAGCGAGGGAGCGAGGGATGCCAAGAGAAGAGGGTTCAGTCCATCTGGTCCTCATAAGCCCTGCTGAAAACCAGATGAGTGTGGTGGTGCAGCGAGAGGAGAATATACTGTCTCTTACTCAGTCATCTATCCTCCTACTCCCTCCCTCCCCTGACCCCAACTCCAGGAGCATTTTTCCCTCCGGTAAGGAGGGAGGCAACAAAGGAGGGAGTGTTCGTTTCTCTCCTCCATAATCCCTCGCTCCGTGCCATCTCTCATCATGGGTTAGCCTTGTGTATTATTCTGTACAGAACACTTCCCATTAATATAATAGGGTCTGTCACAAGCACTTCACTTCTCTGAGATGATTTAAACAGCTGGCTTGGGGAAGGAAAACCCCTTTTTCTCTGTAGGTGCTGGGCCCTCGACTTGAGTTTTACCATCGCGTTTCAATTGAGAGTCGATGCAGAAAAATGACTTTCACTGATGATTTTCAGTGGGAGCTGTCAGTTTAAACATCCGTTCGGTTCTGGGCTACCGCCAGATGACTTTGCAGGATACGGACTCACGCTGAACGGACCTTGAGAAAGAGGAAAAATGGTCGAGGAGCTACTTAACTTTGGAAATGAATGTCTGATTTGGTTGAAAGAAAGTCATATTATTGAGGTATGATCATAATACAGACTTTGCACAGAGAAGTGTGCGAGATGGGTTTTATATAGGAACCTTCAGACAGGTGCAAGTGCCTATATTTACTGGAATATCCACTTTGTTTCAAAGGTACTCATGAGACTTAGATCTTAAGATTTATTCAGTTGTACAATGAGTATACCAAAAATTAGGAACACAAACACCTTCCTAATATTGAACTGCAGTTCTTGATACAAAACGGTGCGCCTACTACCGTACCCCATTCAAAGGCACTTAAATTCACCYTCTGAATGGCACACGTGTCTGAAGGCTTAAAAAGTATTCTTTAACCTGTATCCTCCCCTTCATCTACAATGATTGAAGCGGATTTAGAAAGTGACACCAATAAGCGATCATAGCTTTCACCTAGATTCACCTGGTCAGTCTGTCATGGAAAGAGCAGGTGTCCCTAAAGTTGTGTATACTTAGTGTATATAAACATACAGTAGCTCTTTTCCTACAGTGAAAATAATTTGCATATGTACTGTAAAAATAACAAGTAGATTCCCCTTACAGACAGATGCTTCCAGTCAGACGTGTGTTCACAGGCAGTGGTTGTGTAAACAAAGATTGAATCTGGCCCCTAATATCACTGGCTGTATCCCAATGGTACCCTATTCCCTATATAGTGCACTACTTTTGTGCAGGGTCCATTCGGCTTCCATAGGGCTACCATGTGGCTCTCGTCAAAAGTAGTGCACTATGTAGGGAATAGGGTGCAATTTGGGACGTTGACTCTGCCTTATATTAACTTATCTGTTAATAACACAACATGACATCTGAATGGGGAAATACTTTAATGTGTCGACCAATTCCCCCTGGGCAGAAGTCATAAATAATTTTATGGGGACAATAGAAGCAGTCTTCAGTAGCTAATGATAGACAGTACAGTCAGGGTAATTCACGACCACACGTGTTGATATACGACTTAAGAATAAAGGATAATGCGCATTTCTGGCAGACGCTGCAAACTGCACTGTAGGGACAAACGGTGCTAATGTCAGTAGTTCATTCCGTAGGACTACAGACGAGGATAGTGGTGAAATAGGGTGCGGATTAAACTTTAAAGAGTGGGAACTCTGAATTTAGTTAAAGGATTTCTCCACTTTAGATGAAGCGCCTGATAGGGTCAGAAGTCTGCGGAACAGATGGAGTGAATATCCAGTCTTTTTGATATCCTCCTTTTCTGTCCTTACTATTAAGCCTAGTGATTTATTAGCAATGATAACTCTGGCAAAGAGAGTACATACTGTCATATTGCGAGCAGAGGATCTTCCAGACATGTATGTTTATAGAACAGAATAATTGATGACTTCTAATATAGAAGATTTAAAGTTAGTATTTTCATGGTTATTACAGAGACTCAAAGAGATGGATAGTGGTATTATACCTCAACCTCATTCTAATGAGCAGTGAACCTGCTTGTCTTAGTCAAAGCCAGGTTTCTCCTATTTCACCACAATTCACATTTAAATGGAGGAAAACACAATTTATTTATCTCAAGTCTCTTTGTAGCAAAGTATGGTATAACAAATATCCCTTTCCAAGAGAGAGAGAGAGGAGAGACGAGAGAGAGAGAGAGAGTCATGCTCTAATCATGAGCTCTGATATATTTGATTTTTGGTTTTAGAATGAGAATAAACACTCTAATCGAAGAAGAATTCCAGACAAGAAAGTGATGAACAACAATCTATACATTCAGAATAGAAAAAAAGTAACTTGGCGCCTCAAGTTAAGAAGTTTAGTCTAGCTAGCTAGCTACACAACAAAGACCACGCAGCAGATAACAAGCTAGCATAAGAGAACGAGCTAGAACAAAATAGCAAGGTCAGTTAATACAACTACATTAAACGACCAAACTGAGTGAGTAAAACAAAAGGAGCAGGGACTAACTGTAAAACATATCTTCAGTCTTTTGTGTGAGGATTTTTCACTATATTGCTGTTTTTTGAAAGTAGCGCGAACAGCAGCACGAACAAATCGGTTGCCATGGCAAGAGGCAGCAGAACAGCGCAGCAAGTAGCGTAGTAGCAGAGCGCACAGACACCATGTCCCCACTCCCTCAGCGCAGAATCCATTCTCTACCAAAAAAGGTCAAAAATGACACAATGAGGAAAGCTTTCAAACAGAAACTACTAGAGAAGAGGCCAGAACCCTTTTGCAGACCTCTACAAAAGAGTGACGTGAGTAATCTCATCTCCTCACTGACCAGCCAAATGCATGGCGCTCAGCAGTCTGCTCATCACTACCATGCATATAAGAAAGAGGGAATCTGTAATGGGTGGAAGCTGAAATAAAAGAGACAGACGACCCTGACAGCACCATGATAACAATCAACCTCTACAAGACTGGGACTGTCATGGTGCAAGTAACATCAGGCTGTTTGAAACAGACTTTCAGAGACATTAAGGAGAGAGCGGAGAGAAGAGAAGAACACCACCAGTGACATGCCTCCCAACAACACCTCACCTCACCCCACCCTCCCACCAAAAAGGCACATCCAGCACCTCTTTCCACCATAGTGGAGGACACGCCCCAGAGAGGAGAGCGACCCCTCAGTGCAGAGCAGGCTCAGGCCTTCCTCACCAACATGGTGCCATGAGGGATGGTTCACCAAACTGGAGGGGAGGTGTCCTGCTCAGGAGAGCGTGGAGCACAAAGCAACCAGACAACCACACCCTTAGAGGAGCTCCTAACCAAGGTGAGGACAGAGCAGGACAGCAGCCTTGCAAACACAGCTGAAAGAGGTTCAGCAAGAGAGAGACGGACTCAGAAGAGAGCTGGCTGATCTAACAAAGGAGGTGAGAGAGCTCCAAAAAGACAGGCAGAACAGCAATAAGGAGCTGACCGCACTAAGGAGGGCTGCAGGAGAAAAGAGAGGAGGACAGGCTGCAGGAGCAGATAGATCACCACCCTATAGCCTGCCCTCACACAGCAGAGGAGCCAGCTTAACCAGCCAGACTTCCCCAGCCCTGGCTGCTGCACCCCTCCTCCCCAACCCACAGAACAGCCTCCTCACTGACAGTGGCACCCACACAGACCAGCCACACCCCTAGCCAACACCCACCAGCCCCCCTCTGCCCCCCAGTCAGAAGAAACACTGGTGACATCGTCTGTTAAGGACTCAAATGGGAAGTATGTTCAGGAGAGAGAAATTTCCCTAGACACAAAAACGGAAAGTGTGGTGCCCAACAACGCAAAGTGCATGGAGCTGCTTGATAAGAACCATCTGCGGTCGCAAGCCACATAATCATACATACCGGAAGCAACGACCTGCGTGCTCAGCAGGAGATGGGTGGACTTCACTACGGGGAGTGATGGAGAAGGCCTCCGCAATCTTCCCCAACTCAAGAATCATAGCTGTCAACCCTTCTACAGAGGAGGACTTCCACCCTTCACAATCCAAAGAATAAATGCCAGCCTATCCCGGGACTGTGCCCTGCGACCCAGTGTAACCTCTGGCCCATCCATCACAGCGATTGGACTGTCTCGTATGACCATGTTCACCTGTACAGGGAGACAGTCCCATCCTTGCCAAGCTCTCTAGGACGTCGCTCAAACCGCAGCCCGACCTCTCCACCAGAACCAGCGAAGCAATTCTCCACCGCCGAGATACCGACGACAACATCCGCGGACCAGCACCCGGACCCCCAGACCGACCACAGCACCACCAACTCTAATGCCACCACAGCAGGCAGCCAGCCAGACACCAGCGCCAGCTTCAGAGCCGACCACCGATGAGGCCTACCACCCCTCTCCTCCACGCGCAGACCCACACCTGGAGGAGCCCACGCCCAGCAGGCAGAGCTAGCACAGGCTGTGAAGAGGAGCAATGGCCAGCCCCCACCACCAAAAGTGACATTAAACAATATGCTGAGTCTACTATGCTCACATGTGATGGGCCGAGGGTCATGGTAAGTAGCCCAAGAACTCCACCATCTCACACTACATCCACCCAAGTGGCATGACAAAATTCTATTTAAATGATAAACAATACATTTGCAAAATAAGAGTTACTTTAATTGAAAAATCCTATTTTAATGGTTCTTTCTTGGAGTGTGTAGTGTTGCATTTTTGAAGGTAAAGAAAAGAGAAAAAAAAATCAGTAGGAAGTCTTTTTACGTTGCATGTTGGAATATACAAGGATTGAAGTCCTCTGCCTTGGGTAAAGAGCAGAAACCCAGACTTCCTGAAAGAAATTGATGATGTTGATATTTAGTACTACAAGAACATGGTGCAGAGGTGATGTTTGCCACTGGCGGTCCACTAGGTTTAGGAGTATAATATAACCTCCACTAAATTAAAAGGAATCAAACAGGGCAGAGACTCAGGGGGAATGCTAGATATGGTATAAATCTGAAACTAATTAACAATCGATGATCAAAACAGGAGAATTGTTTACTCTGGTTAGAAATCACAAGGAGGTCTATCTGTGACAAAGATAAAAACGTCTTCCTCTGTGCACATACATTCCCCCCTCAGAGTCACCCTATCTCAACGAAGAGAGCTTCTCCATTCTAGAGGAGCAGATTAGTTCACTTTACAGCCCAGGCACGTACCTGATTCTTGGAATGAATCTAGATACCTGAAGACAAACACTATTCAACATCATGGGATAAACACCTACCAGGACAATAACCTTCCTCCCGACATACCCCCCAAAACAACTATGACAAAGTGATAAACACAAAAATGATTAAGGCTCCTGAGAGCCTCGTGTGAACACTGGGTCTGTCACTATCAATGCAGGCTCGAGAGGAGACTCTTTTTGGTAGGTACACCTACACACCTTGGAGCAGCACTGTAGACTACTTCTCAGCCGCTAAGCCCAGATCCTCTCAGACCGTCACAGTCACGCCCCACTAACTCTCTCTCAGACCACAGTAAAATCAACAGGAATCTGAGAAGACGCAGATACCAACATGAGCACGATGGCCCAAAAACTCACATGGTACTAAACAAGCCTATGAGACTGAGTGCAAACAGTACAGACATCTACAAAAAGAATTGAGTAGCCAAGAAAACTACAATCATCTCCTGGACAACTTTTAGCTTACATTCATCCTTCAGCGATAAGTGTAATTGGCCGTTAGGACATCAATTATATCTTGACAAATTAAGCCTGCTTTGGCTAATCTAAAAAGCATAAGAAAACAAAAAGTAACAGATAATGAAAAATGGTTGTAATGATTCAAAAATCTAAGAAATCATTGAGGTAAAGATATCTAATCAAAAACCACGAAACCAGGAACAACAAAAACTATACGCTCAGATATGCCTGGTGGAAACACTAAGCAATCACAAACGCCCCTAAGAACAAAAAAGGAACAGCACATGTAGAATCAGCTGGATGGAATGAGGTAATCCATAGAAAAGACCCAAGGTAAAAAACCATTCTGGGAGATTGGAAACATTAAACAAACCTCAGTCATGAGGGATTGGCTTATTCCAAAGGGAATATGGAGAATCACTTTGCAAACCTCGTACAGCAATAGACAAAGAAGCCCAACACAAAGATATACAGAAAAATTACAAATCCTTGAATTGCAGTCAAAGACATCAGAACCTGTGGAACCCCAATTACAAGAAGACCCGAATCTGTGGAAAAAATATGCAACTCCAACCAAAAAGGCCTGTGTGGCTGAATGTGATTTTAAATGAAATCATCAATATACAGGACCACGAAATTCAAATTGGCTAACTCAAACTCTCAACATTACTCCTCACGGGCAGGTATCTCCCCGATTGTTGAACGCAGGGACTGAATCACAGCCCAATCTATATAAAATGGAGACAAAGTTTGACCCAAATAATTACATGAGTACATGCGTTAACACGAACTGGGAATAAGTGCTCGTGCGTATTATAGAATAGCCAGACTACATCGATTCCTTGAAGTAACACAACGTCCTGAGCAGAAGCCAGATTGATTTCTAACAACATATCAGGTCAACAGACACATTACCCCCCATCAACCTAATTGAAACAAGTTAACCAAAACAAGGCAAAATGCTACTCGTTTGTGTAGATTTCAAGAAAGCATTTACAATTGGCACGGAATTTTTTTATAAACTATAGACAATGTGGTATGGAGGAAAACATATGATTTTATTAATCAATGTACACTAAAAACATAATGTGCGGTAAATTGCAACAAGCAAACAGACGTTCTTCTCTCAGGGCGGGGAGTGAAACAGGGCTGCCCAATAAGTCAACATTATTTATACATCACATGAATGAATTGGCAAAGAACATTAGAAGAATCGACAGCACTGGTATCACCCTACACAACATAGAAATCAAGTGTCTGCTGTCGCAGATGCCTGTGGCTGCTCTCCCATCTACAAGAGGGGTTACAGCAACAGCCTAGATCATCTTACCAGGTTCTGTCAACCTTGGCTCTGACCGTTAACCCTAAAAAGAAAAACAAATATAATGATATTTCCAAACAAAGGTCCGAAATAAGGATGAACATAAAATCTATTGTGACATCAGTTCTATAGAACACACCAAAAACTAACATATTAGCTAGACTGAAATATTCACAACACAGGTAGCTTCACATGGTGTGGAATGAGCTGAGAGAACAAAAGCAAGAAAGCAAGTCGATGCCATAAAAAGGATACATCAAAGTGAAATTCCAATAAATCTGCTCAAAATGTTTTCAATCAGGTCATGACGCAATTGGCGGCTAGTATTGGCGAAGGAAGTATGGGCACTCTCTAATAATGACTTTACTTAAATGGACCATCCAATTGGAGTAGTGCAATGCAGAGTGTTTGCAAGACTGCTATTGCAGAGTTACAAAAAAAACTCCAAATAAGCTGTGGCAAATGGGCCAAGTAACCCTCAGGTCGATAGAAAACTAGAGCCATCAAATTTTACAACCATTTCTAAAAACAAGTGACCTAAAACATTCTCAACGCCTACAATGTCAAGAGATGAAACCAGAAGAAGAGGCCCTCAGCCAGTGGTTCTGAGGCTCAGGTTCACCACCAAAGCCCGCCATAGAGCTCTCGGACAGCCCTCAGAAAATCTGGCCAATCCAAATATCAAAAAAACAATAAAGCAAACTATTAACCTATTGAAAGACACTAAAAAGAATTCAAAGTAAACTTCAATGCTATTTGGCTAAACGACAGTACATGTGGGTGGGCAGAGATCTACATGTGAGCGATAGAAACTGAGGAAAGCATGACTAGTACCTGACTCAGTGACACTAGTCTGGTATAGGAACCGTCGTGCACAGACAAAGCTGGCGGCCCAGGGAGCGACAGCGCTGTGCTCAACTCTGCTCCAGTGCGAGAGAGGAGAGAAGAAGTGCCATTTCCTACTACACTGGACAAAGTACTCAGACCTAAGACAATTTCTTTCCCAAAATTATATTCAATATCAAAGAATTTGAAACTATAAAAGATTGAAGAAAATCTCAAATATTGTTGGGTGAAAAAGCCAAATGTGCGTTTTGGCAGCCAAATTGTTCCTCACGCCCAGCCGTGAGGGACAGCCAGTGAAAAATGCAAATAATGTTTTGATAATATTCTCATTTAGCTAGTTTGTTTTGTCTTTCGTACAGTCATGTGTCGTTCATCAAGCTGTGAACACTGGTCTACTACTGTTGCTTTAATGTATTGATTCGTATGCTTGATTACATTGTGTTGAATCTGTTATTGTCAGACTGTATAAAAAAAAAATAGCCCATGTTCACACTACTATTATTATTATCCTTAGTCCCAACATTTATTATAATAATATATTAATATGTGAATATTATAATATTGTGTAATTATATAATATTTTTTAACGATTTCGATGTATAGATTGACCAATGAAGTAATAATACTTTGCATGTAATAAGTCAATTGAATTGGAGAGAGAGGAGAGGAGAGAGAGTGAGAGAGAGAGAGAGAGAGAGAGAGAGAGAGAGAGAGAAGAGAGAGAAGAGAGAGAGAGAGAGAGAAGAGAGAGAGAGAAGAGAGAGAGAGAGAGAGAGAGAGAAGAGGAGAAGAGAGAGAGAGAGAGAGAGAGAGAGAGAGAGAGAGAGAGAGAGAGAGAGAGAGAGAGAGAGAGAGAGAGAGAGAGAGAGAGAGAGAGAGAGAGAGAGAGAGAGAGAGAGAGAGAGAGAGAGAGAGAGAGAGAGAGAGAGAGAGAGAGAGATGAGAGAGAGAGAGAGAGAGAGAGAGAGAGAGAGAGAGAGAGAGAGAGAGACGAGGAGAGAGAGAGTAGAGAGAGAGGAGAGAGAGGAGAACCCTCTTCTGTTGGGTGGTTGGGTTACCTTCCTTCATTAGTCCTCTGATGAATGTATTGGTAGGGAGGTGTGACCCTCTGTTGTTTGGTGACCACCAGTCCGTTCATTATCATTAGCCCCGTAATGAAGCAGCCCTGTCTGAGGAGCGTGGCTCTGACGGCAAGCCCAACCACAGGACAGTCAAAGGTCAGGCCGGGGCCTCTGAATGCTCTGATTTTGAAATGACAGACGCACATCTACATAGAGATGGGTTTAAGGTGCTGTGAGGGCTAGCAAGCGAGTTGCACATTTAGGATCGATGAGGGGAATCTGGGATTCATTCAACAACAGAACTACAGTCCAAAATACATGTACCAATCGCAGAGTGCCCTTTTAATGCCAAAAGAGAGAAAGAGAGACAGACTTGTGGTAAGATGGATGATGAAGAACTTTCTCACTCAAGAAGTGTGTTCATCTGTATGTGTGTGAGGGGGGGAGCAAGATTGTCATAAGTGTGAGTGAAAGAGTCAGCATTATAAACTCAGCAAAAAAAGAAACGTCCTCTTCACTGTCAACAGCATTGTGTTATATATTGTATGACAGACACAGATCAAACACTGAGAGATTAAACTGAACAAGTTCACAGCAGTGACTAACAGAAATTGAATAAATGTGTCCATGAACAAAGGGGTCAAAAAAGTTACAGTCAGTATCTGGTGTGGCCACCAGCTGCATTAACTTCTTACGGCCGTTAACGGGATCATCTTGACAACAGCCAGTGAAAGTGCGGGCCCAAATCATAAAAGAAATCTCATAATTAAAAATTCTCAAACATACAAAGTATTTACACATTTTAAAGATAAACTGTTGTTATCCCACACAGCTGGTCCGATTTCAAAAAAGGCTTTACGACGAAAGCACACCTCTGATTATGTTAGGTCAGTACACGTAGTCAAGAAAACACAAGCCATTTTTCCAGCCAAAGAGAGGGTCACAAAAAGCAGAAATAGAGATAAAATGAATCACTAACCTTTGATGATCTTCTCAGATGCACCATAGACTTCATTGTTACACAATACATGTATGTTTTGTTCGATAAAGTCATATGATCCAGAAATCTTAGTTTACTGGCGCGTTATCTTGCAACGTAATGTTTGCCTCAAAACATCTGGGGATTTTGCAGAAGAGCACAATAATTACAGAAATACTCATAATAAACATTGATAAAAGATACAAGTTTTATATGGAATTAGATAAACATCTTCCTGAATGCAACCGCTGTGCAGATTTCAAAAAAAATATTACAGAAAAAAGCACAACATGCAATAATCGTGCGCTCAGCACAAAAAAACAAGCCATACAGGTACCCGCCATGTTGTGGAGTCAACAGAAGTCAGAAATAGCATTATAAATATTCACTTACCTTTGATGATCTTCATCAGAATGCACTCCCAGGAATCCCAGTTCCACAATAAATGTTTGTTTTGTTCGATAAAGTCCATAATTTATGTCCAAATACCTCCTTTTTGTTCGCGCATTTAGTTCCAAAATCCAAATTCATGACGCGCAGGCCAGACGAAAATTAAAGAAATTCCATTACAGTTCGTAGAAACATGTCAAACGATCTATAGAATCAATCTTTAGGATGTTTTTAACATAAATCTTCAATAATGTTTCACCCGGAGAATTCCGCTACCTCTCACGGGGGCGTTCCTGAGTGAGCTCGTTGCACTCTGCCAGACCCCTGACTCAATCAGCTCTCATTCCCTCATCCTTCACAGTAGAAGCATCAAACAATGTTCTAAAGAATGTTGACATCTAGTGGAATATGACCCCATAGACACTGTATATTGGATAGGCAAACCTACAAACCTCAGATTTCCCACTTCCTGGTTGGATTTTTTCTCAGGTTTTTGCCTGCCATATGAGTTCTGTTATACTCACAGACATCATTCAAACAGTTTTAGAAACTTCAGAGTGTTGTCAATMCAAATCTGCTAATATGCATATCTTAGCTTCTGGGCCTGAGTAGCAGGCAGTTTACTCTGGGCACCTTATTCATCCAAGCTACTCAATACTGCCCCCAGCCATAAGAAGTTTTAAGTACTGCAGTGCATCTCCTCCTCATGCACTGCACCAGATTTGCCAGGTCTTTGCCAGGTGCTGTGAGATGTTACCCCACTCTTCCACCAAGGCACCTGTAAGTTCCCGGACATTTCTGGGGGGAATGGCCCTAGCCCTCACCCTCCAATCCAACAGTTCCCAGACGTGCTCAATGGGATTGAGATCCGGGCTCTTCACTGGCCATGGCAGAACACTGACATTCCTGTCTTTCAGGAAATCACGCACAGAACGAGCAGTATGGCTGGTGGCATTGCCATGCTGGAGGGTCATGTCAGGATGAGCCGGCAGGAAGGATACCACATGAGAGAGGAGGATGTCTTCCCTGTAACGCACAGCGTTGAGATTGCCTGCAATGACAACAAGCTCAGTCCGGAGTCCTGCTGGGGGGAGATTCTCAGGACGTAAATGTGGCGGACGTAAAGGTAATGGCGGACTGAACGAAGTTATGTAGAGCACCTCAAGATAAAACGTAATATTCAATATCGGCAAGTTAGACTAAAATATTAGCACTACATAATCTGGTGGGTGATAACCTTCAATCTGGATAATAACACAAAACAAATCTTAAGACTAGAGACATTTATCGACAAATATAACGAAAACAAGAAACACCCAAACATGACGGAGAGTAAGACGGGG
>NW_019942562.1:712869-716494 GCF_002910315.2 Salvelinus sp. IW2-2015 | reverse complement strand
CGAAGGGAAAGCGATTTCAGAAAGACAGGAAAAGACGGTAGGAGAAACCTTCTAACAACATAATCAATGACAACTAAGACCTCAATTTTCTAAGTATAGTTTTCGACCACCTGGGAAGTGGTTTAACAGCGTCGAATACTCCTCCGATATGTTAATAATCATCTTCTCTCTGCTTTTATTTCTCCTCCTCCGAGGTGTTGTTTGAATTTTAAGAAGGAGAATAAGAAGTATTTCTTAACTTACATACCCATAACAACTACTAGTTCAACTTGGTTTTCGCATCCTTACCACTTCTTCCCGTTTGGTGTTTCGAAATATTATTTAAATATGATTCTTAATGAATTCCGTAAAGTAAATCAGCCTGTTCGTTTTTACTCGTTCTCTTCTGAAATTCCCGGGTGTTTTGCCCCGTTCTTACTCTCTGTTCATGTTTGTCCTCTCGGTTCCGTTTTCTTGTTTTTCTGTTACCTATACTTTGTTTTATAACAGATGTATGCACAAAGATTTGTCATCTAGTCTTAAGAATGGTTTTTTATTAGTGCCAGATGAAGATATTTCACCCACCAGGGATTATGTAGTGCTAATATTAGGTCATAACTAGCCAGTACCTTGATTAACATATTACTCCTATCTGTTTTTATCCCTTTCATGAGTGTGTGCTCTTAATCAATTTCTTCGCTATCTCCGTTTCGCCCATCCTTTCGCTCATACCTTTTACGTGTCTTCTCCCTACCTACTTATAACGCTCCTTGGAGCATTTTCTTCTCCTCCCTCTATACAAGGACCGTCCGGGACCTGAGCGTGCTGTCAATTCTTCATTGGTCTATGAGCAAAACTATATCTTCAACGCTGCTGGCGACAGGAAGACATCCTTCCTCTCTCATAGTGGTATCCCTCCCTGTCTCGAGCCCTCAATGCCTGACATTGAGCCCCCGTGCCGCAATGGCCCATGCCATCCGAGCCCAATGGCACTACACCATCCCTGTCTGTGCGGAGTGGAGGGCGTTAGTGCGCGATAGGAAGAGGACAGAAGGAATGTCAGATGTGCACGTGCCGAGTAAATGCTCCAGCATGAATGGCCCGGATCTCAATCCCCATGAGTCACGTCTGGAACTGTGGATTGGAGGTGAGGGCAGGGACCATTTCCCCCCAATAAAATGTCCCCGGGAACTTTACCGGTGGCCTTTGGTTAGGAATTGACGTGGTCTGCTAAACATCTCACAGCACTCTGGCAAAGACCTGCCAAAATCTGGTTATACTGAGTCGCCTAGTGGATATGGGAGGAGAGATGCACTGCTTTTTAGTACTTTAAAACTAATCTTTAGGGTTCTTTAGGGTGCTGGGGCAAGGTGTTTAGTTAGTTAGTCTTGTGAGGTAATGATTTAGAAGGGGCCTACAAAAAAGGAAAGTAACTGCACGTGCTACTCAGGCACCAGAGAAGCTGAAAGGTGATATTAGGAGATGGAAGGGTTAGACAGAAGGATTAAGGTGGATAAGGAGATGCTGGAAAGCGAGAGACACTACTAGAAGTTTGGCTAGAAGGAAAACTGGAGTGAGAAGGAGAGGAGAGTTGATGGGAGAGGGAAGGAGGAGGGAAATGGAATGAGGGTCAGAGTGATGGGAGAAGGTATTAACAGAATCCAATATGCAGGAGAAAAAAACGCTGAGAAAAAAATCCAACCAGGAAGTGGAAATCTGAAGGTTTGGAGGTTTGCGCTATCCAATGATACGAAGATGTCGATAAGATGATCATATTCCAACAGTAAGTATGTGCGAACCGTGTATCGTAGAACATTGGTTTGATGCTTCTACGTGTGAAAAGGATGAGGAATGAAGAGCTGATTGAGTCAGGGGTCTGGCAGAGTGCAACGAGCTCACTCAGGGAACCCCCCGTGAGAGGTAGCGAATTTCTCCGGGTTGAAAACATTATTGATAGTTTTATGTTAATAAACATCCAATAACAGAATTATTCTATAGATCAGTGTATTGACATGTTTCTAACGAACTACCTTGTAATAATTTCTTTAGATGTCGTATGCCCGATGGGGCTGAAGCGTGTGACTGCAGGGTCGCTCTCATGACGTTAGAGATTTGGATTGTTGGAAACTACGTCAGAGAGTGAGAAAGATTGCACTAGGGATGATTAGGCAGTCGAGAGGCTAGAGAGTAAGGCGGAACAGAGTAAGTAGGCAGTGGTAATGGTTCTGTGTGACGCATTTCAGGTATTAAACAGAAGAAGAATTAGATGAGACTTTACGGGAAACAAAAGCGAGAACGATTTATATGGTGTGAAAACTCGCTGGAGTTCTTAGGGAGTGCATAGTGCATAGAATGAAGGATAGACATCGAAAGGGTAAGTGGAGAGTATATTATAAGTGGGCTATTTCTACTTCTGGTTGAACTCCCAGCAACATGGCGGGTACCTGTATGGCTTTGTTTTGGCTGAGCGCCGATTTATTGCATGTTGTGCTTTTTCTGTAATATTTTTTGAAATCTGACACAGCGGTTGCATTAATGAAGGATGTTGTATCTAAAGTTCGCATAATAAAAGCAGTTGATCTACTTTAATTCGGTAAATGGCATGTGTGCTCTTTTCAAAGGATGGATCCCAGTCGGTTATGGGCTATGGGATACAGGGGGTCGAGGGTGGTCTTCCGGGCATTGGGATGACAACCCAAYTCGGGATGAGGAGGGCTTTTAGCGGGTGGAATAGTAGGGACCAATTGGAGGTTTACTTAGTAGAAATGCAAATATCATGGTACAGCTATATAGACACTCAATCATCATGTTACTTTTTAATGGTACGTTTACAAACATATATTTTGATAAAAAGATTTGAAAGTTGTGTCTCATTATGGTAAGTTGTGAAATAAGTATAGCCAGTTACAATTGTAATGGCCTAGCAGATAATAAGAAAAGACGATCAGTATTTACCTGGCTAAAAGAGACGGAATATAATATCTATTGTTTACAGGAAACCCATTCAACAGTTTTAGATGAAGTTTTGTGGAAAAAGAACTGGGGGGGCAAACTATATATTTCTCCCATGGGCAAAGAAATTCAAAAGGGGTGATGGTTTTAATTAACAATAGTTTTGATCCAAATGTGCAAATTGTCCAAACAGATCCTCAAGGTAGATGGATTATTTTAAATATGTTATTGGACAATAAACAGATATGGCTTATTAACCTATACGGTACGAATAATGATGATCCAAGCTTCTTTGAAAATATATATAAGAATTTATCAACTCTACAAGCAACACTAGACTCTATTATTATGGTGGGAGATTTTAATACGGTATTAAAACCTCTATGGACCGGAAAGGAAATCACACTACAAACTATCACCCTCAGGCACTTAAGGAAATCATGAATGTCATGGATATATTGGAATTTGTGGATATATGGAGACTTAAATACCCTGACCAAGTGAGATATACATGGCGGAGGCTTAATCAAGCTAGTCGTCTTGACTACTTTCTTATGCMATTCTCTCTGGCACCAAAAGTTAAAAAAGGGGACAGAATGCGGTCGGATCATCACATAATTGGCATATATATTACTCTTACAGAATTTCCACGTGGGCGAGGATATTGGAAATTTAATCAAAGCCTACTAGATGA
>NW_019942562.1:675730-711459 GCF_002910315.2 Salvelinus sp. IW2-2015 | reverse complement strand
TAAAGGGCCTACTTATATATAACGATATAATTCCGGAGGCGAACATTGAAAATACTTAAAGCATTAGACCTCTCACTAGCCATCAGTCATCAAAATATATCTTAAATCCAAACTTCTCTAGTCAATTGTACGAATGTTCTCATCCTAGTTAAGAAGGGCCCTTTCCCTTTATTCAGATTACACTGCTCCCTTCGGTTGTTTGAACAAAGGATAATCTCCATATCTTTAATTTTTAAACAAGCCTTATAGAAAGTGTGTTGCAATTTCAGTTTAATCCACCTGAAAGGAAGGAACAAATAGAACAACCAATATTTGTTTAAATTCAAATATAGTAATTGATTAAAAAAATGTATTACGAAGATGTTAAAAGGTTATAATTTGTGAATTATATCATGAATAGGACTGAGGTTATGTCACACCATGCAGCTAAACAGACATATGAAATGTTCTCTCTACCCAAAATTACAACCAATTAATTGCAGCATTACCACAAAAATGGAAGAGCAAGTAGAAGGGAAAAAAGTAAGGACGCTTTATGTCGCCCTGTATTAAAGAACATAAATGGTTAAAGAAAAGTATAAATAAACATTTCACCAATTTCATTTAAGACCAAAACACTGACAATGTGCATATAAAATAGTTGGGAAGAGATTTCGATGTACCATTCCTGACACCACGCCCATTCAAAACTTCTAATTTTTCAATTTAAATTACTATACAAAATTCTTGCAACTAATAGAATGTTATACTATATGGGGGATACAACTTACCAGCTCTGCAAGATTCTGCTGTGAGAAGCAGAGTCATTAGATCATTTATTTTATTATTGTCATTCATATGTTAGCTCGTTTTGGTCACAGTCCAGGAATGCTGAAAGAATTGCAACATTTGCCTAGAACTAACGCTACAGATAGCAATACTGGGTGATTGAAAAGCCATAGTCATTCAATCAATAATATAATAATATTTTAGCAAAAATGTTTATTTTTTATTTACAATCTGTAGACTATGAGAATAGGAAGTTCACTATTTTGTAGCATCACAGCACAGTGAAAAATATATGGCAATAGAAATCCGAAATGGATGATGTTGAGAGATAGATGGGAGGGGTTGAATGGAAGCTGAAGGGTGGACTAATAACAAATAAACAATGTAAAGCATACGGGATCTGTAAAATGTATATAGTTCGGACCTTTTGTGATAGCACATTACAACACAAATAGAAATCAAACTGGATGGACATCAGAAATAGAGGAAGGACTAAGAACAAACAAGAGAGAACTATTGTAAAGTAGACTGTGTCTGTAAAATGTGTATAAAATGTATAAATTGAAGGTAAAAGCAGAAGTGTTTATTAGTTTACTCCAATTGGGGGATCGGTGGTAGGGTTTGCGGGGAATAATAATAAAGGTATATTCTTTAAAAAAGTATGTATGTCTATATAGGTATGTGTATGTATATATGTGTATATATACGCATGCGTTTATGGATATACTATTTACCCCAAAAATATGGGGGATTGGAAATGATGCAGACAATTACATTGGAAGCAACATTCTTTCCGCAATATTAAGCTGATCCACCCCTAGTAAAAAATAAAAAAATTAAAACAAGCTCAGTCCGATGATGCTGTGACACACCGCCCCAAACCATGACGAACCCTCCACCTCCAAATGGATCCCGCTCCAGAGTACAGGCCTCGATGTAACGCTCATTCCTTCGACGATAAACGCGAATCCGACCATCACCCCGGGTGAGACAAAACCGCGACTCGTCAGTGAAGAGCACTTTTTGCCAGTCCTGTCTGGTCCAGCGATTGTGGGTTTGTGCCCATAGGCGACGTTGTTGCCGGTGATGTCTGGTGATGACCTGCCTTACAACAGGCCCAGAAGCCCTCAGTCCATCCTGTCCCTGTCCCGCAGGTGTGATGTTCGGATGTACCGATCCTGTGCAGGTGTTGTTACACGTGGTCTGCCACTGCGAGAACGATAAGCTGTCTGTCCTGTCTCCCTGTAGCGCTGTCTTTGGCATCTCACAGTACGGACATTGCAATTTATTGCCCTGGCCACATCTGCAGTCCTCATGCCTCCTTGCAGCATGCCTAAGGCACGTTCATGCAGATGAGCAGGGACCCTGGGCATCTTTCTTTTGGTGTTTTTCAGAGTCATTAGAAAGGCCTCTTTAGTGTCCTAAGTTTTCATAACTGTGGCCTTAATTGCCTACCGTCTGTAAGCTGTTAGTGTCTTAACGACCGTTCCACAGGTGCATGTTCATTCATGGTTTATGGTTCATTGAACAAGCATGGGAAACAGTGTTTAAACATTTTACAATGAAGATCTGTGAAGTTATTTGGATTTTTACGAATTATCTTTGAAAGACAGGGTCCTGAAAAAGGGACGTTTCTTATTCCTTGCGTGCCACGCGTCTAGGCTTTCCTACAGTACACAAGGCTAGTGAACAAGAATACAATTCTATCTTAAGAAGTTGATCAATTGGTTGTTGTTTTTTTACTGGTGGTTTTGGCGAATGCCCAACAAATGAAAGTCTATTGTATCTGACTTTATAATACACACTAGTCATTTATGTATTTCATATTTAGGCTATATATTTATATCATTCTATAGCACTACCTACTTTTACAGGAAAACCCAGTTACCCATTCAAACCTTTGGTAACTCAACACAAATCAAAATATCTAATATTCTTGGTCAGACCATCGAACATTGTGTGTTAATGGTTTAACCTTTCTGGCGCAGGCATTCGCTAGCGACCCACCTCGACAACATCGGTGAAATTGCATAGCGCCAAATTCAAAATACAGAAATAGTCATAATAACATGAATAAAAAATACAAGTGTTATACATCGCTTAGAAGATTAACTTCTGGTTAATCCAGCCGCTTTGTCAGATTTCAAAAATGCTTTATGGCGAAAGCATACCATGCGATTGTCTGAGGACAGCGCCCCGCTTACAAAAGCATACATACATTTTACAACCAAGTAAAGGAATTACAAAAGTCAGAAATAGCGATATAATTAATCACTTACCTTTGAAGATCTTCATATGGTTGCAGTCACAAGAGTCCCAGCTACACAATAAATGTTTGTTTTGTTGGATAAAGTCCCTCTTTATATCCCAAAAACTCTGTTTTGTTGGCGCGTTTTCAGTAATCCACTGTCTCAAAGGCGGTCAAAACTTGCAGACGAATCATCCTAATAGTACAGGTAAATTTCGTGGAAACATGTCAMACGATGTTTATAATTAATCCACAGGTTGTCAGTTGTCTAAATAATTGATAATATTTCAACCGGACAATAGCGTATTCAATAGAAAGGAAAAACAACGAAGGGCGCGCACTCGGTCACGCGCGCAAACCAGCTCTGCATGATTCTACCGTCCACTGACAGAAAGGTCTCATTCTTCATAATTTTTCAGAAAACAAGCCTGAAACAATGTCTAAAGACTGTTGACATCTACTGGAAGCCATGGGAACTGCAATCTGGGTCCTAACCCATTAGATTCTCTATAGGCATTCAATTGAAAATACCCACATCAAAAAAATCCCACTTCCTGGATGGATTTTCCTCAGGTTTTCGCCTGCCATATCAGTTCTGTTACACTCACAGACATTATTTTAACAGTTTTGAAAACTTTAGAGTGTTTTCTATCCAAATCCACGCTTCTCATGCAGACATTGAAATACTGCCCCCAAGCCATAAGAAGTTAAACCTTAATCCAGCAGTTCCCCTAGGGTCAACAGGGCCGGCTCCAGGCATAAGCGACATAAGTGGTCTCAACTTCATGTTGAGAGATAGAATAGTAGAATACACAAGGTGCAAGTTCCAAATTTGATTGTGCATCAGCAATTTTTATCATCAGCAGTCACTCAATTAGCCATGTCCGCTAACAATTTTTAGATTGGTAATATAGTCTAGCCAGTTATCTAAACTTAGAGTAATCATTGCCGAATACCGACCTGGCCCAGGGGCCCTGACCTCCAGGGAGCCCCCATTGATTTTGTTAGTCACTCTCACTCAGATATAATTCTCTCCACCCCATGGCAAAATGGGTAGAATTGCAGGAAATTAGCTTTAAAACTGACATTTTTTATTTCTGCCCCATGGCAAAATGACTAGAATTGCATGAAATAAACTTCAAAACGTAAATGTTTCTCTCCGCCATCAAGAGGAGGTCACTAAAAACTATTTCCAAATTTCGCTTAGGGCCCCCAAAAGGCTAGAGCCGGCCCTGTGGGTAAATATACTTCTCAGGGATGGTTTCTGATGGCCAACACAATACTTTATTTTTACCACTCAAGCACAGTTTATTTTGAGTCTCTGTTTGAAAAACCACTTCACATCCGAGGCTCTTCTGTAGCCGTTCTGGAAGCCGGGTTTCTTCAGAGGGAAAGAAGGAGAGAAAGAAAGAAATGGAGAAAAGAAAGAAAAGCGTGTTTTCTTTTTCTCTGGTTTGTTTTCCAGTTCTCTTTAAAATGAACTCTGGGTACAGGACTTGGCAGTTGCACATGGTGTGGTGAGAGAGAGGAGAGAGAGAGAGAGAGAGAGAGAGAGAGAGAGAGGAGAGGGAGTGATGGGGAGGGAGAGTCTCTCTTCTCTTTCTTTTATTCACTCATAAAACAGTAGATCCGAAAGAGAAAAGAAAACAATGCCGCCACACTTCACCCCTATTTCAGTTGAACCAGATCAAATGGGGTCTTCTCAGTGTGTAAACAGGGGAAAGTACTGCCAGTGGACCAACCGTGTATGCTTTAGTTCTGGTTCAAGTGTAACTTGGGTGAACACAGAAAGAGTAGATATTGAATTGTTAAATAGTGTCAGCTCTGGAAAAGCAGTACTGTACTCACTGTACCATTCTTTTATGATTAGGACTAGAGCCCAGAGTTTTAACTGACCAGGTCACATTGTGGTCAGTAAAACACAGGGCCCTAGTCATGATCAACTAATCACTGGTTATAGGAGAGAAGGGATGCGTCCCAAATGGCACCCTATTCATTAATAGTGCACTACTATTGACCAGGGCCCAGGGCACTATAAAGGAATAGGGTGCCATTTGGGGATACGCATGTAGAGTATAGGCTACTATAGAATCTGCATGCTGATACTGTGGAAGAAGCCATATGTGAGGCTCAGTGAAGAGGAACCAGAACTCAATAAACACAGTGTCAAAGAGACGGGGTTCAAGGCCACGCTTGTCATGATGGAGGCTACACTTTGCGCTCCGCTGGCTCCTGCAGGGTTTGATGCTGTAATATAAAACGTCTGGGGCCACAATCCTCCACATTGTCTCTGTTGTTACCCCTACGTCACCCTCCTCTCCTCAGTAGACCCTGTACAGTCAACTCATCATCTCTCTTTCCCTCTCTCCTACCCCCCCCTCCCTCGCTACCCCACTTTTCTCTCACGCTCTTTCCCTCCTTACTCAAAACAACTGTTGTGCTCTCTTCCCACCTTTCTCTCTCTCTCTCCTCTTTCTCTCTCTTCTCTCTCTTTCGCTCTCTCTCCTCTTTCGTTCTTCTTCACCCCCCGCTCTCCTTTTTCTTTCGCTCTGTCCTTTTTCTCTCTCTCCCTCTTTCACTCTCTCTCTCTCTCTCTCCTTTCTCTCTCTCTCCCATCTCTCCATTTTCTTTCTCTCTCTCCCCCCTCTCTCTCTCTTCACCCTCTCTCTCTATCCCCTTCTCTTTCTCTCTCTTCCCCATCTCTCTCTCTCTCCTCTCTTTCTATCTTTCTTATTCTCTCTCTCTCTCTCTATCTTTCTATCTCTCTTTCTCACTTCCCCTCTGTCTTCCTCTTTTTCTCTCCTTCTAACCCACCTTCTCTCTCTCCCTCTCTCCTCTAGTCTTCAGTGGTGTCGGTGGGCTTTGCCCGGTTCCATCCTAACCTGGTGGTGGGGGGAACCTACTCTGGCCAGATAGTTCTGTGGAAAAACCGCAGCCACCGAGGACCCTGCACAGAGAACCCTCCTCTCAGCTGCAGCTCACACGGTAAGTCCACAGTGCATCCTCAATGGCACCCTATTCCCTATATAGTTTCGACCAGAGCCCTATAGGGAATAGGTGCCACTTGGGATGCACACTAAGATTCCATGTGCACTGAAACACTGAGACACCACCCAACACCCTGTAACAGAAATGCACCGTTTAGTTTCAACATATACGACTGCTTTAGTTTAAAGCAGTAACACAGATACACTTCTCCAGGAGCTGCAGCACACTGAAACCAACCCTGCAATTGTGGCCTCAGAAGGCATTCAAAACAAATAAGAGGAAGAATATAATGCCCTTGTATATCCTATATCCTGTATCTTAAATCCTATATCTTATATCTTATCCTTATCTTATGTATTATATCCTATATCTTATATACTATCCTATATCTTATATACTATATCCTATATCGTATATACTATATCCTATATCTTATCCTATATCTTATGTACTATATCCTATATCTTATATACTATACCTATATCTTATATACTATACCCTATATCTTATATACTATATCCTATATCGTATATACTATATCCTATATCTTATATCTTATCCTATATCTTATGTACTATATCCTATATCTTATATACTATCACCTATATCCTTATATACTATACCTATATCGTATATACTATATCCTATATCTTATCCTATATCTTATGTACTATATCCTATATCTTATGTACTATATCCTATATCTTATATACTATATCCTATATCTTATATCTTATCCTATATCTTATGTACTATATCCTATATCTTATGTACTTATCCTATATCTTATATACTATATCTATATCGTATATACTATATTCTATATCTTATATCCTATATCTTATACTATATCCTATATTTATATACTATATCCTATATCTTATATTCTATTTCCTGTATCTTATATCCAATCCTATATCTTATATACTATATCCTACAGTTGAAGTCGGAAGTTTACATACACCCTTAGTCAAATAGATTTAAACTCAGTTTTTTCACAATTCCTGACATTTAATATAGTAAAATTCCCTGTTTTTAGGTCAGTTAGGATCACCACTTTATTTTAAGAATGTGAAATGTCAGAATAATAGTGGGAAGAATTATTTATTTCATATTTTATTTCTTTCATCACATTCTCAGTGGGTCAGAAGTTTACATACACTCAATTAGTATTTGGTAGCATTGCCTTTAAATTGTTTAACTTAGGTCAAACGTTTTGGGTAGCCTTCCACAAGCTTCCCAACAATAAGTTGGGTGATTTTGGCCCATTCCTCCTGACAGAGCTGGTGTAACTGACTCAGGCTTGTAGGCCTCCTTGCTCGCACATGCTTTTTAAGTTCTGCTCACAAATATTATATGGGATTGAGGTCAGGGCTTTGTGATGGCCACTCCAATACCTTGACTTTGTTGTCCTTAAGCCATTTTGCCACAACTTTGGAAGTATGCTTGTGGTTATTGTCCATTTGGAAGAGCCATTTGTGACCAAGCTTTAACTTCCTGACTGATCTCTTGAGATGTTGCTTCATATATCCACATCATTTTCCATCCTCATAATGCCATCTATTTTGTGAAGTGCACCAGTCCCTCCTGCAGCAAAGCACACCCACAACATGATGCTGCCTCCCCCGTGCTTCACGGTTGGGATGGTGTTCTTCGGCTTGCAAGCTTCCCCCTTTTTCCTCCAAACATAACGATGGTCATTATGGCCAAACAGTTCTATTTTTGTTTCATCAGACCAGAGGACATTTCTCCAAAAAGTACGATCTTTATCCCCATGTGCAGTTGCAAACCGTAGTCTGTCTTTTTTATGGTGGTTTTGGAGCAGTGGCTTCTTCCTYGCTGAGCGGCCTTTCAGGTTATGTCGATATAGGACTCGTTTTACTGTGGATATAGATACTTTTGTACCWGTTTCCTCCAGCATCTTCACAAGGTCCTTTGCTGTCGTTCTGGGATTGATTTTCACTTTTCGCACCGAAGTACGTTCATCTCTAGGAGACAGAACGCGTCTCCTTCCTGAGCGGTATGACGGCTGCGTTGTCCCATAGTGTTTATACTTGCGTACTATTTTGGGAAATATGAACGTGGTACCTTCAGGCGTTTGGAAATTGCTCCCAAGGATGAACCAGACTTTTGGAGGTCTACAATTATTATTTATTCTGCAGTCTTGGCTGATTTCTTTTGATTTTCCCATGATGTCAAGCAAAGAAGCACTGCATTTGAAGGTAGGCCTTGAAATACATCCACAGGTACACCTCCAATTGGCTCAAATGATGTCAATTAGCCTATCAGAAGTTTCTAAAGCCATGACATCATTTTCTGGAATTTTCCAAGCTGTTTAAAGGCACAGTCAACTTAGTGTATGTGAATTTCTGACCCACTGGAATTGTGATACAGTGAATTATAGGTGAAATAATCTGTCTGTTAACAATTGTTGGAAAAATTACTTGTCATGCACAAAGTACATGTCCTTACCAACTTGCCAAAACTATAGTTTGTTAACAAGAAATTTGGGGAGTGTTTGAAAAACCAGTTTTAATGACTCCAAACTAAGTGTATGTAAACTTCCGACTTCAACTGTATATCCTATACTATATCTTATATACTATATCTTATATACTATATCCTGTCCTATACTTTGTCCTATCATATACCTCATCCCCAACAAACCTTCTGAGTCTCAACACATTGTGAATACCACCAAGGCAGGCAATAAAGTTTAATGGTGGTGGGAGTAGGGGGGAATCATTGTAGCTTCACACACACACACACGCGCGCAAGTGCACACACAATCACGCACACACTCACACTCACACGCACACGCACACACACACACAGAGGCAGGCACATGTACACACACACACTGCCCCTGGATGCCATACATGCCCCCAATAATGAGAGACTATGTCTAGGCCTTCTGAAAGGGGCCTTTGTGGGCGCCAAACAAAAATCAATTTGAGGGCAATAATTACATAATGGTTTCACACAACCCGCTGTATTTGCACAGCGCCGGATGACGGTGCCAAGTTGGAGTAAGGGTCTGTTGCACATTGGCATCTCATCACTCAATAAGAGCTTTGTGTCGTCTCAGGGTTATAGGAAGACATATTGTAGATGGATGTGCAGATTCACTTCATATCTGCTAATGTCTTTCATAAGATATTACAGTTTGTGGAGGAAAATACATGTGAAATACACTACAGCTTATTGAAAGTAGTATAAGTATTAAGTGTAGAGCTATTTAAGAAACAACACTAGTATGTAGATCGGAATTAAATAACAATTGGAACCTCAGTGGTATAATGTAGCTTAGTATTATATGAAGCTTGTAGTTATTAGCGTACGGTGTACATAGTGTACATTCCTGATGTTGATTTGAAACTGCTTCTACATACAGTATGTTGTCTGTGTATTCTGTTTATCGTAGCAGCACCATTTCACCAAGTCAAATTCCTATACATGCAAAAGTATTTGGCAAATAAAAGATGATTCTGATAGCATCCAGTGTGTTTACAAATGGACATTCTCTTCATGTGTCTGTCCTTCCTGTTTTTCCTGTCTGTACTATAGCACCCGGTATACTGTGTAAACGTGGTGGGAACCCAGAATGCCAACAACCTGATCACCGTGTCCACAGACGGCAGGATGTGCTCCTGGAGTCTTGACATGCTCTCTCAGCCACAGGTAAGAGCTGTTCCAGGGTCAGTCCTACCTGACCTGTAGCATTAAGTCCCATTTCTTCAGACTRRYMMWCAGTTAGCAATCTGTAGAATTAAGGCCCATTTCTTCAAATTGATCCACAGTCAGGAATCTGTACCATTTAACTTCTCTGCGCTACGGATCCCTTTTACGGGATCATTTTCCTAAACAACCGCTAGAATTGCAGGGCGCCAAATGCAAAAATATGACAAAATATTTATAATCATGCAATCACAAGTGAAATATACCAAAACACAGTTTAGCTTGTTGTTAATCCACCTATCATGTCAGATTTTGAAAATATACTTTACAGCGAAAGAAATCCAAGCTTTTGTGAGTGTAGCAATCAATGCTACAACAGCTAGCCCCAAATTAGCATGGTCACGAAAGTCAGAAAAGCAATAAAATTAATCGCTTACCTTAGATAATCTTCGGATGTTTGCACTCACGAGACTCCCAGTTACACAATAAATGTTATTTTTGTTCGATAAAATATTACTTTTAAAACAAAAAAAAACGCCATTTGGGTTGCGGCGTTATGTTGGAAAAAACTACAGCCTCGTTCCCGGTCCTGAAAGGAAGAAGAAAATTTCCAAACGTATCAGATTAAAAAAATATTACTAAAAATATTTATAATCATGCAATCACAAGTGAATATACCAAAACACAGCTTAGCGTGTTGTAATCCACCTATCGTGTCAGATTTTGAAAATATACTTTACAGCGAAAGAAATCCAAGCTTTTGTGAGTGTAGCAATCAATGCTACAACAGTAGCCTTATATTAGCTTGGTTAGCTTGGTCACGAAAGTCAGAAAAGCAATCAAATTAATCGCTACCTTTGATAATCTTTGGATGTTTGCACTCACGAGACTCCCAGTTACAAACAAATGTTCTTTTGTTCAATAAATATTACTTTTATCACAAAAAAACGCCATTTGGGTTTGCGCGTTATGATTCAGAAAACCAAAACCTTGTTCCGTTCGACAAATTCCAAAAAGTATCCGTAATGGTCGTAGAAACATGTCAAATGTTTTTATAATCAATCCTCAGGGTTGTTTTTAACAAACATAATCGATAATATTTCAACCGGACCATAAGGGCCATCTCCACACCTACTCAATTCATTTTTTCATTTTACTATTTTCTACATTGTAGAATAATAGTGAAGACATCAAAAACTAGGACAATAACACATATGGAATCATGTAGTAATGAAACAAAGTGCTTAAACCCAAATCCAAAATAGATTCTAGATTTTAGATTTTTCAAAGTAGCCACCCTTTGCCTTTATGACAGCTTTGCACACTCTTGGCATTCTCTCAACCAACTTCAATGTAGAAAATAGTAAAAATAAAGAAAAACYCTTGAATGAGTAGGTGTGTCCAAACTTTTTACTGGTACTGTATGTAGCTCCCTCCAGTAACCACGAGCACAACCGTTCCTTGATTTTAACTGGCGGCTTTATTCTGTAGTTTTAGTCAGAATTATCACCTTCCGTGAGAACTATAAAGTAAATGAAAATACGGTTAACCAGACTCTTAAAACATTCTTGTCTTACGAGTGACTTATTAGCTTGATATAATTCTGAAGTGCTTACATACATAAACAGTTTAGCCGGATGTAGCGGGTGTCATAATCTTCCTCCTCCTCGGACGAGGAGAAGCGAGACGGATCGGACCAGAACGCAGAGTGGGTAGTGCTCATGATAATTTATTATATCGAAACTGAACACTAACATGAAACAAAATAACAAAATGAATACAACCGAAAACAGTCCCGTGTGGCACGAATACTAACACGGAAACAAACACCCACAAAACACACGTGAAACCCAGTCTGCCTAAGTATGATTCTCAATCAGGGACAACGATTGACAGCTGCCTCTGATTGAGAATCATACCAGGCCGAACACAAAAATCCCAACATAGAAAATCAACCATAGACAAACCCACCCAACTCACGCCCTGACCAACTAAAATAAATACAAGACAAAGGAAAACAGGTCAGGAACGTGACACCGGAGCTATAACAGTATCAGATTAAACACATAAATAAAGGAAAAATACCTCATTGGCTGCTTATTACAGAATGGAGGAAATCAAAAACGTCACACTTATTATTACTGGCATGAATTCACGCTTCATCCTTAATTATTATAACGTTACCATCCTAACATACACACTTCAACCTTTACGAACTACACCTAAAGACATGAAAACTTAGCTAACACAGCGCGGGATTGCCTTCACTCCAAAGGTATGTTGCTACGATAATGATCCCCGTTACAACAGTTATTAGCCACGTAGTTCCGCTTGTCTTATCATTTCCCACGCACAGCGAAGACGTAAACAATTCAAACAAAGAAACAACGACATGGACTTACAGGTTAATTGTCAGTTACACTGTGTATGACATATTGCATATTGTCATTAAAGAGAATGGTGCTATAACTGACTCATACAAAAGGTGTAACTAATTCCATGACAAAGCCCTAGCAAAAGGTGTAACTAATTCCATGACAAAGCTCAATCAAACGGTGTAACTAATTCCATGACAAAGCCCAATCAAACGGTGTAACTAATTCCATGACAAAGCCCTAGCAAAAGGTGTAACTAATTCCATGACAAAGCCCTAGCAAAAGGTGTAACTAATTCCATGACAAAGCCCTATCAAAAGGTGTAACTATTTCATGACAAGCCCTAGCCCAAAAGGTGAACTAATTCCAGGAAAAGCCCTAGCAAACAGGGAAACTAATTCCATGACCAAAGCCCGTATCAAACCACAATATGTGCTATATAACATTAATACTGTAGTCTATGTGATGTATGTTAGACTCATTTTAACTAGGTCAGCACCAAATAATCATTAACCTTTTGAAAGTACATGATGATAGCAGCCATGTGCAGACTACCGTACGATAATTGTGTTTTTTGTGAACATGAGGTTGACCATTTAACCCTGTGTGTGTGTGTGTGTGTGTGTGTGTGTGTGTGTGTGTTGTAGGAGAGCATGGAGCTGGTGTACAACAAGTCAAAAGTGGCTGTTGACAGGCATGCGTTCCCCATTGGACGTCAATAATTATGTGGTGGGGTGAGGAGGAACCGTGTACACCGCATCTAGACATGGCAGGTTAGAGGAACACACACACACACACACACACACACACACACACACACACACACACACACACACACTTTAAGTTAATGTTTTTATACAGTGTATCTCATAAGCGTATAATACCAGCTACAAGCTCCTGCCCCCCAAAATGTGTCCTCTCTTCTCTCTGACATGCTCTTCTCTCTCTCTCTCTCTCCTGCTCCTTTGTAGCAAGGGTCTGTGAAATGTTCGAGGGACACCATGGGCCTGTGACGGGCCTCAGCTGTCACAAACGCCGTTGGCCCTGTAGACTTCTCCCACCTCTTCGTACCTCGTCGTTCGACTGGACTGTCAAACTGTGGAGCACTGAGGTAAGAAGAGCTCTTTATACTGGACTTGTCAAACTTGGACACTGAGGTAAGAAGAGCTCTTTATACTGGACTGTCAAACTGTGGAAGCACTGAGGTAAGAAGAGCTCTTTTATACTGGACTGTCAAACTGTGGAACACTGAGGTAAGAAGAGCTCTATACTGGCTGTCAAACTGTGGAGCACTGAGTAAGAAGAGCTCTTTATACTGGACTGTCAAACTGTGGACACTGAGGTAAGAAGAGCTTCTTTATACTGGACTGTCAAACTGGGAACACTGAGGTAAGAAGAAGTCTTTATACTGGACTGTCAAACTGTGGAGCACTGAGGTAAGAAGAGCTCTTTATACTGACTGTCAAACTGTGGAGCACTGAGGTAAGAAGAGCTCTTTATACTGGCTGTCAAACTGTGGAACACTGAGGTAAGAAGAGCTCTTTATAACTGGCTGTCAAACTGTGGAACACTGAGGTAAGAAGAGCTCTTTATACTGGACTGTCAAACTGTGGAGCACTAGGTAAGAAGAGCTCTTTATACTGGACTGTCAAACTGTGGAGCACTGAGGTAAGAAGAGCTCTTTATACTGGACTGTCAAACTGTGGACACTGAGGTAAGAAGAGCTCTTATAACTGGACTGTAAACTGTGGAACACTGAGGTAAGAAGAGCTCCTTTATACTGGACTGTCAAATGTGGAACACTGAGGTAGAAGAGCTCTTATAACTGGACTGTCAAACTGTGGAACACTGAGTAAGAGAGCTCTTTATACTGTGTCAAACTGTGGAGCACTGAGGTAAGAAGAGCTCTTTATACTGGGACTGTCAAACTGTGGAACACTGAGGTAAGAAGAGCTCTTTATACTGGACTGTCAAACTGTGGAACACTGAGGTAAGAAGAGCTCTTTTATACTGGACTGTCAACTGTGGAGCACTAGGGTAAGAAGAGCTCTTTATACTGGACTGTCAAACTGTGGGCACTGAGGTAAGAAGAGCTCTTTATACTGGACTGTCAAACTGTGGACACTGAGGTAAGAAGAGCTCTTTATACTGGACTGTCAAACTGTGGAACACTGAGGTAAGAAGAGCTCTTTATACTGGACTGTCAAACTGTGGAGCACTGAGGTAAGAAGAGCTCTTTTATACTGGACTGTCAAACTGTGGAGCACTGAGGTAAGAAGAGCTCTTTATTACTGACTGTCAAACTGTGGAACACTGAGGTAAGAGAGCTCTTTATACTGACTGTCAAACTGTGGAACACTGAGGTAAGAAGAGCTCTTTATACTGACTGTCAAACTGGGAACACTGAGGTAAGAGAGCTCTTTATACTGGACTGTCAAACTGGAACACTGAGGTAAGAAGAGCTCTTTATACTGGATGTCAACTGTGGACACTGGTAAGAAGACTCTTTATACTGGCTGTCAACTGGGAGCACTGAGGTAAGAAGAGCTCTTTATACTGGACGGAAACTGTGGAACACTGAGGTAAGAAGAGCTCTTTATACTGGACTGTCAAACTGTGGAACACTGAGGTAAGAAGAGCTCTTTATACTGGACAGTCAAACTGTGAACACTAGGTAAGAAGAGCTCTTTATACTGGACTGTAAACTGTGGAACACTGAGGTAGAAGAGCTCTTATACTGGACTTCAAACTGTGGAACACTGAGGTAAGAAGAGCTCTTTATACTGGACTGTCAAACTGTGGACACTGAGGTAAGAAGAGCTCTTTAACTGGACTGTCAAACTGTGGAACACTGAGGTAAGAAAGACTCTTATACTGGACTGTCAAACTGTGGAACACTGAGGTAAAAGAAGAGCTCTTTATACTGGACTGTCAAACTGTGAGCACTGAGGTAAGAAAGCTCTTTATACTGGACTGTCAAACTGTGGAACACTGAGGTAAGAAGAGCTCTTTATAACTGGACTTCAAACTGTGGAGCACTGAGGTAACCAAGAGCTCTTATACTGGACTGCAAAACTGTGGACACTGAGGTAAGAAGAGCTCTTTATACTGGACTGTCAAACTGTCGGAACACTGACGTAAGAAGAGCTCTTTATACTGGACTGTCAAACTGTGGAGCACTGAGGTAAGAAGAGCTCTTTATACTGGACTGTCAAAGCTGTGGAGCACTGAGGTAAGAAGAGCTCTTTATACTGGACTGTCAAACTGTGGAACACTGAGGTAAGAAGAGCTCTTTATACTGGACTGTCAAACTGTGGAACACTGAGTAAGAAGAGCTCTTTATACTGGACTGTCAAACTGTGGAGCACTGAGGTAAGAAGAGCTCTTTATACTGGACTGTCACTGGGAGCACTGAGGTAAGAAGAGCTCTTTATACTGGACTGTCAAACTGTGGACACTGAGGTAAGAAGAGCTCTTTATACTGACTGTCAACTGTGGAACACTGAGGTAAGAAGAGCTCTTTTATCTGGACTGTCAAACGTGGAAACACTGCGAGGTAAAAGTAGCTCTTATACTGGACTGTCAAACTGTGGAACACATGATGGTAAAAGATGCTCATCTCTATACGGACTCTAGTCAAACTGTGGAGACACTGGAGGTAAGAAGAGGCTTCTTTATACTTGGACTGTCAAACCTGTGGAAACTGAGGTAAGAAGAGCTCTTATACTGGTACTGTCAAACTGGACATGAAGGTAAGTAAAGCTCTTAATACTGGAACTGTCAAACTGTTGACACTAGAGGTAAAGAAGACTCTTATACTGGACTGGCACTTAGACTGAGTAGCCTATCGACTGCACTGTGAACACGTAAGAAGAGTCTTTATACTGGACTGTTCACATTGTGGAACCACTGAGGTAAGAAGAGCTCTTTATACTGGACTGTCAAACTGTGGACACTGAGTAGAAGAGCCTCTTTATACTGGACTGTCAAACGTTGGAGCACTGAGGTAAGAAGAGCTCTTTATACTGGCTTCAAACGTGGAGACACTGGAGGTAAGAAGAGCTCTTTATACGGACGGCTTCAAGACTGTGAGAACAACTGAGGTAGAAGAGCTCTTATATACTGGATCTGTTAAATTGTGGAACACTGAGGTAAGAAGAGCTCTTTATACTGGACTGTCAAACTGGAACACTGAGGTAAGAAGAGCCTCTTTTATACTGGACTGTCAAACTTGGAACACTGGAAAGGGTAAAAAGAAAAAAAAGAGCTCTTTATACTGCGAAACAAAATAAAAATATATAAAAATCGATGTCAAACTGTGGAGCACTGAGGTAAGAAAGCTCTTTACGGACTGTTCAAGCATGTGGACACTGAGTAAGAGAGCTCTTTAATACTGACTGTCAATGTGAACACTGAGGTAAGAAGCTCTTTAACTGGACTGTCAAACTGTGAACAGCTAAGAAGAGCTCTTTTATACTGGAGTCAACTGTGGAACACTGAGTGGGCTTTATACGGCAACTTGACAGGTAAAGAAGAGCCTCTTCATTTCAAACTAGTTGGTCCTCCAGGTCTCCTTTCACTGTTGTTTTCAGGCTTCAACATGAATGGACTGGAGCTGAGAGGAGTTAAGCTGGATACATTTTTGAAGGAGGAGGGAAGGGGAGGGAAGGAGAGGGATGGAGGGAGAGAGGAGGAGGAAGGGAGGTTAATGTGTCCGTGGCAGTGAACCGACTGGACTAGATGGACTGTTTGGAGGGGAGGAAGCAAACGTTGGATGAAGAAAGGATGAGGGATGGAAGAGGGGAGGAGCTGCGGGCTGTTGACTCGGGTTAAAACCACAGAGAGGCAGCGGGGCAGGAGCTGCAGCTGCTGCGAACCTTCGTACTTCCCATTCTGGCCTTTCGTCTGGAGACAGAGGAGCGCACCACAATCACCACGAGACAGGACAGAGGATGAAGGAAGGAGAAGGGAGGGAGATATCCATCGTGCTGGAAGGCCACAGTGTTGGTTTACGTAGAAGAGACGAGGAGCGGAAGGACGAGGAAGGGTAGAGGAGACTAGGGGAGGGAAGGAAGAGAGATGACCCATCAAAAGACTCACTCCACTAAACGACCAAGATAGCATGAAACCAAAATAAATACAACCTAAAATAGAAACAGACAATAAAAACATTATCTCTCTTAGCCTGGATCAATTTGAATATACAGTAAAACCACAGAGAGACAGCGGGGCCACAGAGGCTGCAGATATACAGTAAACCACAGAGAGACAGCGGGGGCCAGGGAGGCTGCAGATATACAGTAAACCACAGAGCACGCGGGCCAGGAGGCGTGCGCAGATATACAGTAAACCACAGAGAGACAGCGGGGCCAGGGAGGCTGCAGATATACAGTAAACCACAGAGAGACAGCGGGGCAGGGAGGCTGCAGATATACAGTAAACCACGAGAGACAGCGGGGCCAGGAGGCTGCAGATATACAGTAAACCACAGAGAACAGCGGGGGCCAGGAGGCTGCAGATATCAGTAAACACACAGAGAGACAGCGGGGCCAGGGAGGCTGGAGATATACAGTAAACCACAGAGCAGCGGGGGCCAGGAGGCTGGAGATATACAGTAAAACACAGAGAGCAGCGGGGGCAGGGAGGCGGTAGATATACAGTAAACCACAGAGGCAGCGGGGCCAGGAGGCTGAATATACAGTAAAACCACAGAGAGACAGCGGGGCCAGGGAGGCTGGAGATATCAGTAAACCACAGAGAGGACAGCGGGGCCGGGAGGCTGCAGATATACAGTAAACCACAGAGAGGCAGCGGGGCCAGGGAGCTGCAGATATACAGTAAACCACAGAGAAGGCAGCGGGGCCAGGGAGGCTGCAGATATACAGTAAACCACAGAGAGGCAGCGGGGCCAGGGAGCTCGGATATACAGTAAACCACAGAGAGACAGCGGGGCCAGGGAGGCTGCAAGATATACAGTAAACCACAGAGAGCACGGGGCCAGGGAGGCTGCAGATATACAGTAAACCACAGAGAGCAGCAGGGGCCAAGGAGGCTGCAGATATACAGTAAACCACAGAGAGACAGCGGGGCCAGGGAGCTGCAAGATATACAGTAAACCACAGAGAGACAGCGGGGGCCAGGGAGGCGCAGATATACAGTAAACCACAGAGAGACAGCGGGCTCAGGGAGGCTGCAGATATACAGTAAACCACAGAGAGGCAGCGGGGCCAGGGAGCTGCAAGATTTACAGTAAACCACAAGAGAGGCAGCGGGGGCCAGGGAGGTCTGCAGATATACAGTAACACACAGAGAGCGCGGGCCAGGGAGGCGCAGATATACAGTAAACCACAGAGAGGCAGCGGGGGCCAGGGAGCTGGCAGATATACAGTAAACCACAGAGAGACAGCGGGGGCCAGGAGGCTGCAGATATACAGTAAACCACAGAGAGCACACGGGGCCAGGACGCTGGAGATATACAGAAACCACAGAGAGACAGCGGGGGCCAGGGAGGCTGCAGATATACAGTAAACCACAGAGAGGCAACGGGGGCCAGGGAGGCTGCAGATATACAGTAAACCACAGAGAGATAGTGGAGGCCAGGGAGTCTGCAGATATACAGTAAACTCTAACATTGTTTTTTTACTTTTTTACCTGTGACATATTAATGTGTGTATGTATCATGGTACACTCAACAGATACACTCAAAGCTCAGATACTGCAAGTGTATGTATTATTCAGTGATATGTTCAACGTGTAGATGCACCAAGTCTATAACTCATATGTGAAGTATATCATGACAGATATTAAAACTTTTTGCAGGAGTGTGTTATTCTTTGGGTTTGAGGAATCTCCTCCCCTTTGAGGGGTACCACAGGAATGTATGTTTGTCTTCTGTCCCAGTGAGTGTGCTTAAGTGTGTGTATGTGTGCTTAAGTGTGTGTGTGGATGTGGGCACACCTTAGCTGGCTAGCCTTTGCTTACCTAAGGCTACCCTAGAGGTTTACTTTCATCTTGCCAATCAACGCCATCAAAAGACACCGCTCTCTCCACAGAGACAAAAAGGCCAGAATGCAGAAGTCGGAATGTTGCAAATATTGTGGTTGTAAAAACATGTAGGTTCAGGTTGTGAGCTGCTAGACTGAGATGTTGACAGGGAGACGTCTAGAGACTGAGAATGCATCTAGTTGGGACCATAGAAAAAAGTTTCTGTGTATGAAATGGCACCCTATTCCCTATATCAAATCAAACCAAATCAAATGTTATTTGTCACATGCACCGAATACAACAGGTGTAGACCTTAACGTGAAATGCTTACTTACAAGCCCTTAACCAACAGTGTAGGTAAGAAAATATTTACTAAATAATCAAAAGTATATATATATTTTTTAAGTAAGACAATACAGAGGCTATATACAGGGGGTACCGGTACCGAGTCAATGTGTGGGGTTACAGGTTAGTCGAGGTAATTTGTACATGTACAGTTGAAGTCGGAAGTTTACAAACACCTTAACCAAATACATTTGGTTAATACATCGATCACCACATTCTTTTGGAGAGATTGGAAACCCACATTGGTCTACATGGACAAGTTCTGGCCTGGTTTAGATCTTATCTGTCAGAAAGATATCAGTTAGTCTCTGTGAATGGTTTGTCCTCTGACAAATCAACTGTAAATGTCGGTGTTCCTCAAGGTTCCGTTTTAGGACCACTATTGTTTTCACTATATATTTTACCTCTTGGGGATGTCATTTGAAAACATAATGTTAACTTTCACTGCTATGCGGATGACACACAGCTGTACATTTCAATGAAACATGGTGAAGCCCCAAAATTGCCCTCGCTGAAGCCTGTGTTTCAGACATGAGGAAGTGGATGGCTGCAAACTCTCTACTTTTAAACTCGGACAAAACAGAGATGCTTGGTCTAGGTCCCAAGAAACAAAGAGATCTTCTGTTGAATCTGACAATTAATCTTGATGGTTGTAAAGTCATCTCAAATAAAACTATGAAGGACCTCGGCGTTACTCTGGACCCTGATCTCTCTTTTGACGAACATATCAAGACTGTTTCAAGGACAGCTTTTTTCCATCTACGTAACATTGCAAAAATCAGAAACTTTCTGTCCAAAAATGATGCAGAAATACTGCATTAATCCATGCTTTTGTTACTTCTAGGTTAGACTACTGCAATGCTCTACTTTCCGTCTACCCGGATAAAGCACTAAATAAACTTCAGTTATGCTAAATACGGCTGCTAGAATCCTGACTAGGTTGCTCCTACCTATCTTTCCGATTTGGTCCTGCAGTACATACCTACATGTACGCTACGGTCACAAGACGCAGCCTCCTAATTGTCCCTAGAATTTCTAAGCAGCTGGAGGCAGGGCTTTTCTCTATAAAACTCCATTTTTATGAAATGGAGCCTCCAGTATTTTGCTGCAGTAGTTTATGTGTCGGGGGGCTAGGGTCAGTTTGTTATATCTGGAGTACTTCTCCTGTCTTATCCGGTGTCCTGTGTGAATTTAAGTATGCTCTCTCTAATTCTCTCTTTCTTTCTCTCTCTCTCTCTCGGAGGACCTGAGCCCTAGGACCATGCCTCAGGACTACCTGGCATGATTACTCCTTGCTGTCCCCAGTCCACCTGGCCGTGCTGCTGCTCCAGTTTCAACTGTTCTGCCTGCGGCTATGGAACCCTGACCTGTTCACCGGACATGCTACCTGTCCCAGACCTGCTGTTTTCAACTCTCTAGAGCACAGGTGTCAAACTATTCCATGGATGAATGAGTGTCTGCGGGTTTTCGCTCCTCCCTTGTACTCAATAGAGGAATTAAGGTCAACAGCTAGTAACAAACTCCCGTCACCTGGTTGTTTAAGGCTTTATATGAAAGGAAAAGCCAAAAACCTGCAGACACTCGGCCATCCATGGAATGAGTTTGACACCCCTGCTCTAGAGACAGCAGGAGCGATAGAGATACTTTTAATGATCGGCTATGAAAAGCCAACTGACATTTACTCCTGAGGTGCTGACTTGCTGCCACCTCGACAACTACTGTGATTATTATTATTGACCATGCTGGTCATTTATGAACATTTGAACATCTTGGCCATGTTCTGTTATAATCTCCACCCGGCACAGCCAGAAGAGGACTGGCCACCCCTCATAGCCTGGTTCCTCTGTTTCTTCCTAGGTTTTGGCCTTTCTAGGGAGTTTTTCCTAGCCACCGTGCTTCTACACCTGCATTGCTTGCTGTTTGGGGTTTTAGGCTGGGTTTCTGTACACTTACTTTGAGATATCAGCTGATGTAGAAGGGCTATATAAATAAATTTGATTCCTGACATTTAATCCAAGTAAAAAATCCCTGTTTTAGGTCAGTTAGGATCACCACTTATTTTAAGAAGGTGAAATGTCAGAATAATAGTAGAGAGAATATTATTTCAGCTTTTATTTCTTACATCACATTCCCAGTGGGTCAGAAGTTTACATACACTCAATTAGTATTTGGTAGCATGCCTTTAAATTGTTTAACTTGGGTCAAACGTTTCAGGTAGCCTTCCACAAGCTTCCAACAATAAGTTGGGTGAAATTTGGCCCTTTCCTCCTGACAGTTGCTTGCACACACTTTTTCAGTTCTGCCCACAAATGTTCTATAGGATTGAGGTCAGGGCTTTGTGATTGCCACTTCCAATACCTTGACTTTGTTGTCCTTAAGCCATTTTGCCACAACTTTGGAAGTATGTTTGTGGTCATTGTCCATTTGGACCCATTTGCGACCAAGCTTTATCTTCCTTACTGATGTCTGAGAGATGTGCTTCAATATATCCACATCATTTTCATCCTCATAATGCCATCTATTTTGTGAAGTACCTTCTGCAGCAAAGCACCCCCACAACATGATGCTGCCACGCCCGTGCTTCACGGTTGGGATGGTGTTCTTCGGCTTGCAAGCATCCCCCTTTTCCTCCGAACATAACGATGGTCATTATGGCCAAACAGTTCTATTTTTGTTTCATCAGGCCAGAGGACATTTTTCCAAAAGTACGATCTTTGTCTCCATGTGCAGTTGCAAACCGTAGATACTTTGTACATGTTCCTATGTTGGAACCAGTTTAGTCTAAGACGATCTCTCTGTTGAATCCAGTTTAGATCTACATACCGGATTCTCCTTGAATATCCAGTTAAATCTAAGACGATTCTCTCTGTTGGATCCAGTTTGTCTGCAGATCTGTTGGAACTCCAGTTTAGAATCTACAGGCCAGGATTCTCTCTGTTGAAGTCCAGTTTAGAAATCTACAGACCAGGATTCTCTCTGTTGTAATTCCAGTTTAGAATCTACAGGCCAGGATTCTTTCTGTTGGAACTCCAGTTTAGAATCTACAGGGTGGAAGTTCTCTGCGATCGGGTTTTATTTGGAGCAATAGCTAGTCCATAATCAGAACTTGGCAAATTCTGTTTATAATTTAAAGTGTGTGTGTATAAAGAGCAGCCTCAATGCCGGCGCCGCTGGGATCTGGACGTGTTGCTGTGGATTAGATACTGAGATCCTAAAAGCTACATTCAGATTATATAGACAGTTATACAGTATGTGACTCAGAACAAGTTTGACAGAGAGCAAGAGAGAGAGAGAAGATAGAGAGGGGAGACAGTGATGAGTCACTCACTCAGCCCATAGACTGATGTAAAAGGCAAATGAAGAAAACGTTGACCTTCATTGTAATGGCTGGGCAAACCGTTTCAATTGAGGCTTGAAATTGGTTCTCTCTTAAGGTTTTCATTGTTTGTGTGGTGTGTCTCTGGTCAGGTGTGTGTGTGTCTCTGGTCAGGTGTTGTGTGTGTGTGTGTGTCTCTGGTCAGGTGTGTGTGTGTGTTGTCTCTGGTCAGGTGTGTGTGTGTGTTGTGTCTCTGGTCAGTGTGTGTGTGTTGGTGCTCTGGTCAGCGGTGTTGTGTGTGTGTCTCTGGTCAAGTGTGTGTGGTGTGTGTGTGTCTCTGGTCAGGTGTGTGTGTGTCTTCTAGTGTCAGGTGTATGTGTGTGTGTGTCTCTGGTCAGTGTATGTGTGTGTGTGTCTGGTCAGGTTGTGTGTCTGGTCAGTCTGTGTCTGTGTGTCTGGTCAGGTCTTGTGTGTGAGGGTCTGGTCAGGTCTGTTGTGGTGTCTGGTCAGGTCTGTGTTGTCTGGTCAGTCTGTGTGTGTGGTCTGGTCAGGTCTGTGTTGTGTGTGGTCTCTGGTCAGGTGTGTGTGTGTGTGTTGTTTCTGGTTCAGGTGTGTGTTGTGTGTGTGTGTGTGTGTGTGTGTGTCTCGGTCAGGTGTGTGTGGATGTGTGTGTGTGTGTGTGTGTGTGTGTCTCTGGTCAGGTGTGTGTGTGTTGTGTCTCTGGTCAGGTGGTGTGTGTGTGTGTCTCTGGTCAGGTGTGTGTGTGTGTGTGTGTGTGTCTCTAGGTCAGTGTGTGTGGTAGTGTGTGTGTGTGGTCATGTGTTGTGTCTCTGGTCAGGTTGTGTGTGTGTTTCTCTGGTCAGGTGTGTGTGTGTGTGTCTCTGGTCAGTGTGTGTGTGTGTGTGTCTCTGTCAGTGTGTGTGTGTGTGGTCTCTGGTCAGGTGTGTGTGTGTGTGTCTCTGGTAGGTGTTGTGTGTGTTTGTGTCTCTGGTCGTGTGGTGTGTGTCTCTGGTAGGGTGTGTGTGTGTGTGTGTTGGTTCGTCGTGTGTGTGTCTCTGGGTTGTGTGTTGTTGTGTGTATGTGTTCTGGCGTGTGTGTGTGAGTTCTTGTGTCGGTGGTGTGGTGGAGTGTCTCTGGTCGGGTGTGTTGTGGGCGTTGTCTTCTGTCGGGTGATGGTGTGTGTGGTCTCTGGTCGTGTGTGGTGTGTGTGTGTTCTGGTTCGGTGTGTGTGTGTGGTGTGTGTGGTTCTGGTCAGTGTGTGTGTGGTGATGTGTGTCTGGTAAGGTGTGTGGTAGTGTCTCTGGTTCAGGTGTGTGTGTTATGTGTCTATCTGGTCAGGTGTGGTATGGGTCTCTGGGTCAGGTGTGTGTATGTGTGTGTGATGTGTCTCTGGTCGGTCGCTGTGTGCATTCCTGTCCCTCCCTGTGGTTCTCACAGACTCCCATAATTGCTGTCGCCTGGCTGAGCTGGGAAGAGAGGGAGGAGAGGAAGAGAGAGGGAGATAGGGGGTGAGGAGAGGCAGGCAAGAGAGAGGCGGAGTGGTGAAGGGAAGAAGGGGGGAGAGGAGAGGAGAGGGAAAGACAGAGTTAGCATTCTCCCAGGCTGTCTGTCTTTATGTCCTAACTAGTCACCTGACTCCCACTCCCTCACCTGTCCAGAATGCATTTAGCAAACCTCTGGAATATCTCTCTGACAGACGTGGGAGGATGGGGGATTTCTCTCTCCCTTTCTGTCTCTCTTGCTCTCTCTCTCTCTCTTCCACTCTTTTGCTCCCTCTGTTTGTTCTTTGATTCTTCCCCTCAGACAGATGTTCCACTAAGGTTACAGTACACCTTTGGAGAGGGAGACTTTCATGTCTTCTTGTTTTTTATGACACTGTGAATGTGCAAAGCTTTTTAATTAGGCCTTTCCCAGGACAAACCCAAGGCTGCAGTTAGCGCCACTCAGTCTGCTCTCTCTCTCTCACACACTGCATCCTCCTCTCTCTTTCCTCTCTCCACACACTCCATTCTCTCTCTCTCTCTCCTCTCTCTCTCTCCTCCTCTCTCTCTCTCTCTCACACTGCATCCTCCTCCCTCCCTCTCTTCTCTCTCTCTCTCCCCCTCTCTCTCTCCTTCTCACACTTGCATCCTCCCTCTCTTCTCTCTCTCTCTCAACACCTCCATCTCTCTCTCTCCCTCTCTCTCTCTTCACACTGCATCCTCCCTCTTCTTCTCTCTCCTCTCTCTCTCCCCTCTCTCTCTCTCTCTCTTCTCTTCTCTCACCACTGCATCCTCCCTCTCTTTCTCTCTCTCACACACTCCAATCTCTCTCTCCCTCTCTCTCTCTCCTCTCTCACTGCATCCTCCCTCTCTCTTCTCTCTCTCCCCCTCTCTCTCTCTCCTCACACTGCAATCCCTCTCTCTTCTCTCTCTCACACACTCCATCTCTCTCTCTCTCTCTTTTCTCCTATCTTCTCTCCTCTCTCTCTCAATTCATTATACTTTATTGACATGGCAAGTTATATTACTTACATTGTCAAAGTACACATATAACAACAATGGTGGGACCAACAGCAATAAGGCATCAATAATATAGTAGGAGTAGTAGTGGAAATGGTATTACCATTTACAGCAACTACAACAACAATATTAATGAGAATAATAATACATTAAAGCAGTAGTAGTAGACCAGTCTCAACCTGACTGAGAAGACACATGACATGGTATGAAAACCAAAACTAAATGGGGAAATATTATTGACATTACATTGCACTGGTCGTCCCTCAGGTTGTGGCAGGAGGACACATATTTGGCTGCCAAAACTGCACATCTTTTTTGTCTTTTATAGTTTAAAATTATTTGTACTGAATGATCATTTTGGGAAAGAAAGATTCTATTAGGTCTGAGTATTTGTCACAGTGTAATAGGAAATGCAGCTCTGTCTCTACCTCTCCCCTGGAGCAGAGTGACCACAGCCTGTCCTCTCTGGGCAGCCAGGTTTGTCTGATGACCAGTCTCTATAGCCAGACTGCTCACTGAGTCTGTACCTAGTCAGTGTTTTCCTCAGTTTTCTATCAGTCACAGTGGTCAGATAGTCTGCTACCATGTACTGTCTGTTTAGAGACAAATAGCATTAAAGTTGACTTAGATTTTTTGTGGTGTCTTTCCAATAGGTGAATGCTGTCCTGAGGCTCTATGTAGTTGGTTTGGGCTAGTGATCTGAGCATCAGAACCGGCTGAGGGGACTCTTCTCTTGTTTCATCTCTTGACATTGTAGGGCTGTGTGATGATATGTTTCAGGGATGCTTATATGTTCTATTCTAATAAGGAGGACTATTGGCCCAATTCTGCTCTACATGAGTTATTTGGAGGTTTTCTTTGCACTTCAAAACTCTGCATGCAGTATTTTGATTGGATGTTTGTCCCATTTGGTAAATTCATTGTTAGAGAGGGGACCCCATACTTCGCTGCCATTTTGAGCCAGATTCTAATTGGAATTTCCATTTTAATGTTGCTTATAATGACACAGAATGCTCTTGCTTTGTCTCTCAGCTCGTTCACAGCCATGTGAAAGCTACCTGTGTTGCTGATATTTAGTCCTAGATTGATCTCTCTCTCACTGCAACCCCCCCCCTCTCTATCTCCGTCTCTCTCTCTGCCCCTCTCTTTCTATCTACATCTCTCTCTCTCTCACTGCATCTCTTTCTCTGCCCATCTCTCTCTCTCTGCCTTTCTCTCTCTCTGCCTCTCTCTCTCTGCCTCTCTCACTGCATCTCTCTCTCACACACTGCATCTCTCTCTGCCCCTCTCGCTCTCACTGCATCCCCCCCTCTCGCTCTCTCTCACTGCGTCTCTCTCTCTTTCTTTGCGCCTCTTGCTCTCACTGCATCCCCCCTCTCTCTCTCTCTCTCTCTCTCTCTCTCTCTGCAGCTTTCTAAAATTTGTTTCGTTCACACCTTAAGTATTTCACTGCAACTACATCTGGGACTCTGTGCAAGTGACTAAATCATATTTCTCTCTACCTCCCTGTCTGACTCATGCTCCCATCTCTCTCTGTGTGTTTCAGCACAATAAACCCCCTCTACTCCTTTGAGGACAAYGCTGACTACATCTATGATGTCATGTGGTCCCCTGTGCACCCGGCTCTGTTTGCCGCTGTGGACGGGATTGGCCGGCTAGATCTGTGGAACCTCAATAATGACACAGAGGTGACTGTGTTTCTGAAKGTGTGTGTGTGTGATATGGAGAGAGAAAGACATGTCTCATTCTTTGTCACAGTATTGCATGTGTGTGTGTGTGCCCTCATCCGTGTGTTTGTGCTTGTTTGTGTGTTTGTATCCGTCTTTGCGTGTGTGTCAAAGCGTGTCCCCAGGGCGTCTCATGTTGGACTGGAGCCAAACCACACAGCCCAACACCAGCATTCCCAGCAGCCACCTCTTTGTGTGGGCGTTCCCTTCCCCACAAGCTCTCCCTAAATCAGCCCGGTGACATCTCCTCACCCACTCCCACCAAACGCACCATCAACGCTTCCACAACCATCATCATAACGCTCCCTTCTCCTACCCACTGAAACCTTGTGACAGCAATGCTCAAAGGCTCCCACAACCATCCCATCCACCAAACACCCCCCCAACATTCCCTAACACTCCCCTCTCCTCCCCACTCAAAAGCTGTGACACCAGTACTCAAATGCTCTCACAACCATCATCTAACGCTCCTCCAACCACCCCATAAGGCTCTCCTCCACTCCAACCCTGTCCCACCAGCTCACAGCTGTCCACAGACCACTCTTCTTCGTCTTCTTCGGTCCTAAGATAAAAATACACCTTTTAGATCTGAGCAGCAATTTGATCATCTCACTTGACCCTTGTTGGCTTCTATCCATCATGGCATCATGTATACGTCCCAAATGGCACCCTATTCCCTATAGTCTACTACTTTTGACCAGAGTCCATCCAAAATGGCACCCTATGCACTACATAGAGTGTAGGGTGCCATTTGGGTTGCAGCTATAGTGATTGATCACAACTGAAGAGATATTTAAGAGTTATTTCTGGCATGTATTGTTGGGGTAAAGCTCTGCTAGGTTACACCATCAGTAACCTCATGGTGCCAATATGTTGCCTTTCTAGCCCAGTCCTTGGTCTTTGCCTCGCCTTCTTTGGCAAGTCTACAATCACTACGTAGCAGTGATTGACATCTAGGTACCTCACCCATAGGTAGGAGGGGACGTGTCTGATCAGAAAACCGATGTTGAATTTCCGAATTGGTTTAAATTAGGTTAGGTTAGGGGGTTAACGTTAGGGTTATGGTAAGGTTAGGTTTTAGATTTTGGCTAGTTGGTCTGTCAATGGGATGCTGGTCACAAAAGTCCCCTTAGGCCAGGATTTAATTCAAGGCGCTTTATTGAACAGCACACTAGACAGCCGAACAATGCACCTTTTAAAGGCATTTTCTACAACGTTTGCGTAGATCACGTTCACAGTAACCGCTGCGCATGTCAGGTCGAGCGTAAATGAAAAGAGGTCACTGCTCTATAACATGCATCGGATTGAATCCCAGCCTTAGTCTCTCCCAGGTAGGAGGGCTCCCTCCAGTACTGTCCTGTCACAACAAACTAAACCTTCCTAAGGTGGAGTAACTAAAACACTGCCCCTCTTCCCCAGAGGCTACTGCCCTCTGTCTACGTTGAGTTACTGAGGGGCGAGGAGGGGCGCTGGGGGGCACAGAGGTCACCCTTTCATGGCTCAGGTCAAAAGTGAGATGAAAGGGGCGACCGCTCCCTCTCTTTTTGGCATTTCCACGGATACCATGTCCACAGACCCTCCTCTCTAATTATATATCTGGTCCATGATTGATATTCTCTCTCTGTCTTTTTCTGTGTGTGTGTGTGTTTCTGTCTTTACCTCTCCCTTTCTCCACCATTCCTCTCTCCCATGTTTAACCCCTACCCCCGATCCAGCTCCGTGATAGTAGCTGTGACATTTGGGCCTTGGGGTTTGCCCTTTTGGGACTATACCATTGGTTCCATTGTATCACTCAAGCACAACTAGCTAAAGATATCCAATGCTGTTTGAACCCAGGTCTGATGGACAGACACACACCCTTAATCCCAGTCTCTAACAGGGCCAGGGGACTGGAGAAGGAAAGAGATTGAGTGTACAGTGGGCCCTGGTCAAACGTAGTGCACTACATAGTAAATAGGGTGCCACTCAGCCACTCCTTCCTTCAGTCTATCTCACGTCCCAGCCCTTCAGCAACAGTGTAGTCTGGAGGAAGAGTTCATTAAGGTTGGACTGACTTCTCCAACAATGTGCTTTATGAGAAACATTTGGAGACACACACACACACACACACACACACATACAAATACACACACACCCTCTCTCTCTCTCTCTCTGAAACACACACACACACACAAACACTGCTAGATAGATAGAATGCGAGGAGCCCACAATGTTGCAACAGTCATCATAACGGCATTAGCCTAGCGGTGGAGGGCCTGGTTCTAATTTCCCCTTCACAAACACACAGCCGCTAGTCTGGTGGAAGCTTCCAGTCAGTCTAATAGCAGCCAGTCTGTGGTTAGCCCTGCTCTGGAGCGGGGAAGCTGTCGTATTAGCCGACGTGATGCCGAGGTTTCTGTCTCCAACGACGACATGTGTCATAAACTAGTCCTATCTGTCAAGTGCAATAGTTCTTCAGCAGGCCCTGATAGCAGACATGATCATATATAGACTGGTCCCAGATCTTGATTGTGCTTTAGACAACCCCTCTGGCTGGACTGCAATAGCTAATGCACATACTGATCTGGGATCAGGCTATTACTCTGGGTCTATGTCCCAAATGGCACCCTATTACCTACATTGCACTTCTTTTGACAAGAGTCCTATGGGCCCTGGTCAAAAGTAGTGCACTATGTAGGGAATWGGGTGCAATTTGGGACGCATGGTGGATCATCTGTGTTCATTCCTCCTGAGCAGCCTATAGCCTCCAGGCTGTCCTGAGTGTAGTGGAGGGCTCTATGAAGATTTATATGGCTCATTAAAAGTTTCATATTGTTATTTCACATGGAGCTGAAGTAGCCATAGTCTACTGTATGAAGACATCAGTCTGTCTGAGAATGTACTAAACATGCACCAATCTGCTGGTGCTAATGTTATTATACTATTACCGCTATGAGTGAAACCTGAAATAGTAGTGTTGAGTTTTTTGCCACTGTCACCTTCGCTTGCTCTTTGGCAGTTCTAGGAAGGAGCATGTTTGTAAAACTGTAATTAATATACTATGCAGGTGAAACTGGATGGATGGGTGGATGTATGAATTGATTAATTGACTGTTGTAACCCTGTGTGCCCAAGGCACCACAGCCAGTGTGACTATTGAGGGAGCCTGCGCCCTGAACAGGGTACGTCGGGGGGCAAGGAGGGCCATCTGTGGATCTACGACGCAGGAGAGGTATGATATGAACAAATGGCACCCTACATAGTGCACTACTTTTGACCTGGGCTCATAGGGTGCGTTGTGTATGGAATAGGATGCCATTTTACTGAGTAACAAGAACAGTCTGTAGAGTCTTAAGTCATAAAGGTCCAATGCAGCCATTTTTATCTCAATATGAAATCATTTCTGGGAAACAATTAAATATCTTACTGTTTTTTAAAGTTTATTAAAATGGTCAAAAACAAACAAAAATATCTTCTTCGCAAAGAGCTCAAGCAAGAATTTTGCTAGGACTGTCTGGGAGTGGTCTGAGTTAGGGCCTAATTGGACGAGCATAATGGGAGGAATATGTAACCTGGAAACGAGATGTTATTGGCAGAGAGGTTTGAAACTCTTTGTTATTGGTCTATTAACTTATACCACCTGGTGATGTTGCCAGGCAGGTCAAAACTACATCCCACCAAAAGAGGCAAACATTTCAGGCTCTTTTCAATCAGCTCTAACACTAAAACGGCCTTATCGTAATTTTCTCAATTCCACAGTATTATTCCTACCTCATTGTGTGCATATAAAACACAGGAGATCATGTTTTCGACTGCACTGGGCCTTTAAGTATACAACCCGTTCTTTTGGAAAATGTCCTCTAAGCTCCATTTAAGGGCCTAGTACGTGGTTAATCTCTTTTACTGTGTGTTTATTAACCCGTCAGGCAGCATTGCCATGAATGTTTGTATTTGAATTTCTCTTCTATTCTTCCTATATCCTTCGTTCTTTTAAAACGGCATCCACATGACTTTTACCTCTACCGCAAAGTCTTTTTGGGCTGTGGCTTGTGCTTTGTGTGTGTGGGGTGTCTTCTAAATGTAGTCCTCTGTAATGTGGTAATTGGAGAGAGGCTGGGTTTAACGTGTGGTTTCTCCATATCTGTGTCCCAAATGGCACCCTATTCCCTATTTAGTGCACTAGTTTGACCAGGGCTCTGGTCAAAAGTAGTGCACTATGTAGGGAAATAGGGAACCATTTGGAACTATCTCCTCTCTCCTCTCTCTGGCGGCCTCCAGTGACGTTTGAATGGTCTTTATGTCCTGAAGAGAGTGAAGCTAGCAAACTCCTAAAAAAAAAGATAGAAAAGAGCTAAAACTAGAATGGATTGTGGGGCTCCTGAGTGGCGAAGTGGTCTAAGGCACTGCATCTCAGTGCAAGAGGGGTCCCTTCAGGCCCTGGTTCAAATCCAGGCTGTATCACATCCGGCCATGATTGGGAGTCCCATAGGTTGGCGCACAATTGGCTCAGTATTGGCCGGGGTAGGCCATCATTGTAAATAAGAATTTGTTCTTACGTGCTTCTACACCTGCATTGCTTGCTGTTTGGGGTTTTAGGCTGGGTTTCTGTACAGCACTTTCTGTACAGCACTGTACAGCACTCTGTACAGCACTGATATCTCACAACTGAGATATCAGCTGATGTACGAAGGGCTATATAAATATATTTGATTTGATTTGATTTGTTCTAAACCTCTTTCAGCTAGGGGGAAGAATTTTTATGTTTGGAAAAATAACGTTCCCAAGGTAAACAAACTATTTCTCAGGTCCAGATGCTAGAATATGCATATAATTGACAGATTAGGATAGAAAACACTCTAAAGTTTCCAAAACTGTCAAAATATTGTCTGTGAGTATAACAGAACTGATTTTGCAGGCGAAAACCTGAGGAAATCCAACCCGGAAGTGCCTTTTATTTGGAAAAATCCCTGTTCTATTGCCTGCCCCTCCTCCATTTAAAGGGGTATCAACCATATTCTTTTTCCAATGGCTTCCTCAGGCTGTGACCAGGCTTTAGACATAGTTTCAAGCTTTTATTTGGAAAAATGAGCRAGATTTTTCAAAACGTGTCAGGTGTCCTTTGATTAGTTCCTGCGCGCGAGAAATGTAGCTCGACATTTTCTTTCTCTGTAGTATTGAATAGGTTACCATCCGGTTGAAATATTATCGATTATGTATGTTAAAAACAACCTGAGGATTGATTATAAAAAACGTTTGACATGTTTCTACGAACATTACGGATACATTTTGGAATTTTCGTCTGCCTTTCAGGCCCGGAACGAGCCTGTGGTTTTCTGAACATAACGCGCAAACCAAATGGCGGTTTTTATCGAACAAAAATAATATTTATTGTGTAACTGGGAGTCTCGTGAGTGCAAGCATTCGAAGATTATCAAAGGTAAGCGATTAATTTTATTGCTTTTCTGACTTTCGTGACCAAGCTAATTTGCGGCTAGCTGTTCTTACTGTTTTGTCTAGTGATTGATAAACGTACAAACGCTTGGATTGCTTTTGCTGTAAAGCATATTTTCAAAATCTGACATGATAGGTGGATTAACAACAAACTAAGCTGTGTTTTGGTATATTTCACACAATATTATAAATATTTTTTGTATTTCTTTTTAATTTGGCACTCTGCAATTCAGCGGTTGTTTACGAAAATGATCCCGCTAAAGGGATCCGTGCAGCAAGAAGTTCTTAACTGACTTGCATAGTTAAATAAAGGTCAAATTTATTTTAATTTTTATAAAAGGTCTAGCAATAGTGCAACATATGGGGAAATGGAATTGTGGATTAGCAAGAGTCCTGCTGAGCTGTTAGTTATAGGCTACGTCCCAAATGACACACTATTCCCTATATAGTGCACTACTTTTGACCAAGGCCTATGGGGCTTTCGTCAAAAGTTGTGTACCAGTGTGTAGGGAATAGGGTGCAATTTGAGACATATTGAAGATCTCAATTGAATAGTCCTCACGTCCTTTCTCCTCTGGCCTTCTCATCCAATGGGTTTTGAGAAGGAGACGAGGGGAGAGGACATAAAGATCTTCCCTCTGTCATAGTAGGCTGTTTATGGTTCAATTACACTGCCTTCAAAACAATAAATGGAACACTTAAACAACACAATGTAACTCCAAGTCAATCACACTTCTGTGGAAATCAAACTGTCCACTTAGGAAGCACACTGATTGACAATAAATTTCACATGCTGTTGTGCAAATGGAATAGACAACAGGTGGAAATTATAGGCAATTAGCAAGACACCCCCAATAAAGAGTGGTTCTGCAGGTGGTGACCACAGACCACTTCTCAGTTCCTATGCTTCCTGGCTGATGTTTTGGTCACTTTTGAATGCTGGCGGTGCTTTCACTCTAGTGGTAGCATGAGACGGAGTCTACAACCCACACAAGTTGCTCAGGTACTGCAGCTCATCCAGGATGGCACATCAATGCGAGCTGTGGCAAGAAGGTTTGCTGTGTCTGTCAGCGTAGTGTCCAGAGCATGGAGCCTACCAGGAGACAGGCCAGTACATCAGGAGACGTGGAGGAGGCCGTAGGAGGGCAACAACCCAGCAGCAGGACCGCTACCTCCGCCTTTGAGCAGGAGGAGCACTGCCAGAGCCTTGCAAAATGACCTCCAGCAGCCACAAATGTGCATGTGTCTGCTCAAACGGTCAGAAACAGACTCCATGAGGGTGGTATGAGGGCCCGACATCCACAGGTGGGGTTGTGCTTACAGCCCAACACCATGCAGGACGTTTGCATTTGTCAGAGAACACCAAGATTGGCAAATTCGCCACTGGCGCCCTGTGCTCTTCACAGATGAAAGCAGGTTCACACTGAGCACGTGACAGACGTGACAGAGTCTGGAGACGCCGTGGAGAACGTTCTGCTGCCTGCAACCTCCTCAGCATGACCGGTTTGGCAGTGGGGTCAGTCATGGTGTGGGTGGCATTTCTTTGGGGGCCGCACAGCCCTCCATGTGCTCGCCAGAGGTAGCCTGACTGCCATTAGGTACCGAGATGAGATCCTCAGACCCCTTGTGAGACCATATGCTGGTGCGGTTGGCCTGGGTTCCTCCTAATGCAAGACAATGCTAGACCTCATGTGGCTGAGTGTGTCAGCAGTTCCTGCAAGAGGAAGGCATTGATGCTATGGACTGGCCCGCCCGTTCCCCAGACCTGAATCCAATTGAGCACATCTGGGACATCATGTCTCGCGTCATCCACCAACGCCACGTTGCACCACAGACTGTCCAGGAGTTGGCGGATGCTTTAGTCCAGGTCTGGGAGGAGATCCCTCAGGAGACCATCCGCCACCTCATCAGGAGCATGCCCATGCATTGTAGGGAGGTCATACAGGCACGTGGAGGCCACACACACTACTGAGCCTCATTTTGACTTGTTTTAAGGACATTACATCAAAGTTGGATCAGCCTGTAGTGTGGTTTTCCACTTTAATTTTGAGTGTGACTCCAAATCCAGACCTCCATGGGTTGATAAATTTGATTCCCATTGACAATTTTTGTGTGATTTTGTTGTCAGCACATTCAACTATGTAAGAAAAAAGTATTTAATAAGAAAATTTCATTCATTCAGATCTAGGATGTGTTATTTTAGTGTTCCCTTTATTTTTTTTGAGCAGTGTATATTATTTTCTAAATCAATGATATCATTACCGGTACAGTTTATTCTAGTAATATTACACCACCAGGTCGTTTATGTAAAAACGAATTTGTTCTCAAAGACACCTGGTTAAATAAAGATTAAATAGATATTCTGGCATATAATGATATACTTTAATATCCTGAATTGCATTTTCAGGGGATAAAATATCCCTGGTGTGTGAGATGGCATACACACTGAGATGTACAGAAATATATGGAATGAATATGTGGATAGTTTCTTGTCACTGTTTTGTTTTGTGTTCATGTAGCGTGACCTCGTTAAGTGCTCAGTAAATACCTTAATTGGCTTTCCTTGTAACTTATAATTGATTGTAATTCCCTTAAAACTATACCATGGGTGCCAGCGGGTTTCTGCTTTAGCCAACTTGACTTGTCGCCATCTTGCCAAACCACATAGCTAGAGCCGTTGAATACAAAACAATCAGATACCCAGGTCTATAAAAGATGTTCCTTAGCAAAACTCAGAGGCTATATGAAGCACTACAATATCCAATCGTAGATCTTCGTAGAACAATAGGCTATGACATGACACATTCTCCCTCTCTGGTTACATTTTTCTATTTTTCTTTTCTTTTGTGTTATTGACTGTATGTTTGTTTATTTGTAACTCTGTGTTGTTGTTTTTGTCGCACTGCTTTGCTTTATCTTGGCCAGGTCACAGTTGTAAATGAGAACTTGTTCTCAACTGGCCTACCTGGTTAAATAAAAGTGAAATAAAAAAATACTTTAAAAAAAAATGCTCTTCTGTGCTCTCCTCTTCCCTATTTAGTGCACTACTATGGGCTCTGGTTAAAAGTAGTGCACTAAATAGGGAATAGGGTGCCATTTAGGACCCCTGGTGTACTCTAAAAGCTCTGGGCCTTGTCACAGAAAACATCTTAAGTGTTTTCCTTAAGGAATAATTACCTAAGGGAATTGTTTAAGAGCATTGCATAAAGCCCCTCAAATATTTATTTAGGTAAGAGCATACAGCGCATTTTCCACATTTTCTTACATTACAGGTGTAACGATTGTCGTCTGGAGAAGGAGAGGAGGACCAAGGTGCAGCGTGGTAAGTGGTCATTTAAAAATAAAAAAATACGAAAACACTTGACAAACA